>NC_037672.1:46783684-46873881 GCF_003255815.1 Theropithecus gelada
ACACACACACACACACACACACACACACACACACACACACACACACAGTGCCCTGCAAAGGGAGCTTTTTAAAAGGTTCCCTACACCTATATGACCTAGAAGAAGACAAGGAATGTCTCTGGACGTCATCTTCCTCACTGGAAGAAATAAGATATTAAGACATTATGTTAAGATACATTCTAAGGTTAGCATTTTATGATCCAAAGATTCTGTCTGTAGCATATGGCTTCTTTGCTTTTTATTGGCATAACTCAATACTAAAGCCAAGTATTCATGTATTTCAAAGAAAATGCTAAAAGATAATAAAAAATGACCGCCAGACAATGAAGAAGCAGTAGTAGCTAGAATAGAGGAATTAGAATTTTACCTCACATATAACATGCTTTGAGCTTCCTGGAACACACTTAAGACACAGTTTCCCTGAAGTCTTTCTATTCTCCCTACAGGGTACCAGTTTATAACAATTTTTAGGGAATAAACTAGCAAACTAGGTCGACGAAATACCTATCATTCCTTCCTATCAATACACAAAATTTAAACTTTTGTATACCGTATAAGTAAAAATACTTTTACATATACTGAAATTAAAAACATTTTCCATAGGGCCAAGCCACAGAACATAGTATCTTAATAGTGTCACAGGATACTTTGAGATGATGAAAATCTGAATCCTGTAAATCCCAATCAAAAGTACACACTCTTCTGATAAATAGTACAGCCAAGTTAGTTCTATAATATGCATCCACAAGTATATAAAGTTGAACTATAAATACATTTCAATCTCATACATATTTCCTTTATCATTTGGCTTAATTTTATAAAGCCATTATTTCCTTATTTCCAACCTTAAAACTCCTTCACTACCACAGCCAGTTATATCATATTCAGTTCATTAGCTTTCTTCTCATTTGAAAATAGCTCTACTCTTAAAATTACTTTAATTCAAAAATTTTAAATAAGTTTTAACATTTTCTATATTTTAGTCAACTTGATAAAATAATAATTCTTCTGAACAAAATTATCACAAAGCAAGCCCCGGTTCTTAAAGGTGAACAAACATTTGACATACTCACGAACTATAATTATCGCCATTGCAAAGTTAGATTTACTCAATGCAACCATATAAAAATGATGAACTTCAAAGAAAACTAACCTATAAAAATCTAATAGTATTCAAACTAAAATGATCAGAAAAAAGTTTGTTAGAATTGCTGTTTTCTTAAATTCTTCACACATAAACTGTCACAGTATATTGAGAATGAATTTCCTAAAGTTCCAAGTTGAATTGCATTTAATTCTCAATTGTTAGAGAAAATAGAAATGTTAAGTCTCTTTAAAATTATTCTAACAGACTACTTAAAAAGCCTTGCCGTAATAGAGAAAGTAGTAAAATTACAAAGCAGTTGGAGGATGGGGGATGGAACTTTATAGACATTGAACTTCCGGCCTGAACTTTCCCTTCTGTGATAAAAGCCACGAAATCAGACTCTAACTCAGCCTTGTCAGCACTATAGTGGAGGGCACTGATCTTCTTACCCCTTGTGTGCATAGAGAGAAGAATGAGCAAGACAATGTGAAGCTGCCAGTTTAGTTCTTCCAGCCAACCCACTGCAGCAGCAGAGCAGTCAATGTGCCCTGCCTGTTTAAGCCTCCTGTTTCTTGCCTTTCCGTCTTTCACTGAGACTCCTCTGCTGCCACTCTTGTCAGATCTTCTCGCAAGCCTGCCAGCAACCCTGAGACAGGACCGTGAAAGACAAGCCTGTTACAAACTGGTTCTGTCACCACAGAGACTTCAACTGATCACCTCGTGGGGAGGACAACAAAGGGCGGTGAGGACCCTGAGCTGGATTGTTTTCTTAAGAAAGGAGCCTGACGCAGCTGCCCACACAAGGGCTAGCACACGCCGGGGCTTCACTCTGCACTGGCAACACTCATGTCCCCCAAATCTTTCAGGCAGCTATGAAGGGAATCCATAGCAAACCTCATTTAAAACGTTGCTGTCATAAAATAGTTTGTTTCTTTTACCAACATTTACTTTCTCTGCTAAGAATTTTAACTGAGAAATGTAAAAAGAAAACAAGAAATAATATTTTTACTTAACAAAATGCCAGAAACAGTACAACAGATCAAAGTATTATGTTACAGCAGTTTACTCACACTACGTCAACAGATAAATAATACCCTTGAATCAAGTGCACAGATATGAAAAGGGTCACATGTAAAAGTAATCACTAATAAATGTTGCAAGTTAAGATATTTCAGTTATGACTATAGTTTTAAGTGCTGTTAACCTAACTGACTTTATTATGTAAATAAAACCATTGCAAGTTTTTCCACTTTTTAGATTTTAACCATAACTGTTTCTCAATGTAAATTATGAACAGTTTTGTGAAGTTTCATTTGCCATGATACTGAATGATAAAGACATTTTTTCAAATTTGTTTTTGTTTTACTCTGAGAACTGTCAATAATAAAAGAACACCAAGAAAGATAAATGAATTGTCAATATATGTAGAAACTACAATGTTACCACAGACAAATACAAACAGAGGTTATTATTAAATCCCATCAGTTTATCTGAAAAAGGATTTATGAGTAGAGTAGCAAATGTATATTACAATGGTTATATCTAAGATATCATCATTATACGTTTACTTGATATTTTAAAAAATCTTTTCTTGGAAAAAGAATCTCTGCTTTCTTCTCATTTTCAAAAGACACCCCTCATTTGCCCCTACTCCTGACCCCATCCTGCACCTCCCAGCACTATTCCACCAGGTACCATTCAAATCTACTCTCTAGTTTAGGAAAGCCCAACAATGTTTTGTTTTGATGATTTTACACATACTACAACCAATCAACACTCTCAATTTATACTTTCATAAGTACTTTCATGAAATTTAACCAAAATACAGAATTTTAACCATGTAGGAAATCTTAAACTACTCTGAGCTTAATAAACTACACATTCTGCATTTCACAGAAGCCATGCAACTTAGTTATCAGAAACATGGAAGTTGGTGGTGATTAAAAAGAACTGTCTTTGAGTAATACTTATCCATATCCCTTTTAGTTAGGAAAAGAGATTAGTATATAGTAAAATGAGTAAGGATGATCAGGACCAGAGGGATATGTGGGAAAAACAGACAAAAATCAAGCAATAGAATCTGCTTTTCAAACCTTCTATGTTGGGCTCACAGCCACATTCACAACATGGTTCCACTGCCAATTTGGAATCCAGCCTTGAGCTTTGGGGCAAGAAGTGAATAGCTGAAATGTGGGACAGCTCCCACTGCTCACATTTCCCCAATATGGGCTTCTATAAATGGCTGAAAGTTAAAGACAGAATCTCTGCTCTCTCCCCAGAATCCTAATTCAGTTCAAAAGAATTCACAACAGCAACCATTTCTGATTTTGAACTATGTGCAAGCTGACTTGGTTCCTCAAGAAGATTATAATACCACAAAATAAGTATATAAGAAATAATTAAGTAAAAATGTACGACATTTTAAGATGAAGTGGCCCCAACAGAATAAACATGGAAATTCCAAGCAGAGGATGGAACAGACTGGGCCCAGACTGCAGGGAGAGCTGGATGCTGAAAGATGAATTGAACTTACACAGCAATACAGAAGTTGAGAGGAAAGAAATTATATGAGCAAGGTTTACAGGTCGAAATGAATTTCCAATTTGTGCAATAGTATGAGGACAATCTTACTGGAACAGACAGCTCCTATTAGTAAGTGGTTGGAAAGAAAGCTAGACAGAGTGGAACCAAATTGTGCAGGACTTTGAATATAGGTTACAGAGTTTGGAGAATATGAATTTCAAAAAAAAAAAAATTTATGCTGGGCACATAGACTCGTACCTGTAATCCCAGCTACTTGAGAGGCTGAGGCAAGAGGATTACTTAAGGCCAAGAGTTCAATCCAGCCTGAGCAACATAGCAAGACCCTATCTCTAAAATAATTTTTTTTAACTAGCTGGGTATGGTGGGTCATACCTGTATTCCCAATTATTGGGGAAGTTAAGATAGGAGGAATTTTTTTAGGCCAGGATTTCCAGCCTGCAGTGAGCTATGATCACACCACTGCAATCCTGCCTGAGTGACAGAGCAAGACCCCATCTCCAAAAAGACTTTTGGACTTCAGCATGTAGGATGAATCTCTGAACCTCACCTTCCAACTAGGTGAGGGAGAGTGAAAACAAGATTAAACGTATGAGGAGAGGTTTCCACTTAGTCAAACTTTTTGCTAATACCTATTTCTTTCATTTAGCAATATTTTAAAAAATCAAAATGTATACCTATTAATTTCCTCCATTTTTAACTTAATTATTAACATATGCTAGGTACCAACAATGAAGGGGATCTTTTATAAATGGCATATTAGGCCCCTGACTACTTGGTTCAAAAAATCTCATGAAACTCTTATTATGTAGATCAAAAGTCTAACTTAGCAAAACAACCCAGATTTGCCTATGATTTAACCCACTCACCCTAATGTACATATTTTTATCTATAGTTTATATTTTAATTTCCAACATCCAATCTAATTAAGCCCCTATCTGTACCAGGTCAAGAACTGGTTTCATAATTCCACAAGCAAAACACAAATAACCACATTAAAAAGTGCGCAAACAACATGAACAGATGCTTCTCAAAAGAAGACATACAAAAGGCCAAGAAACACATGAAAAGAATGTTCAACATCACTATCAGAGAAATGCAAATCAAAACCATAGTGAAATACCATCTTACACCAGTCAGAAAGGCTATTACTAAAAAGTCAAAAATTCACAAATACTGGCAAGGCTGCGGAGAAAAGGGAATGCTTATACATTGTTTGTAGGAATATAAATTAGTTCAGCCACCATGGAAAGCAGTTTGGAGATTTCTCAAACAAGTTAAAACAGTACTACCAACTACCATTCTACTCAGTAAAACCATTACTGGGTATATACGCAAAAGAATATAAATCGTTCTACCAAAAATACATGGGTACTTATATGTTCATCGCAGCACTACTGAGAGTAGCAAAGATATGAAATCAACCGAGGTACCCATCATCAGTAGACTGGATAAAGAAAATATGGTACATATGCACCACGGAATACTAGTGTCATAAAAAAGAATGAAATCCTAGCAATACTGATGCAGCTGGAGGGCGTTATCCTAAGCAGATTAACACAGGAACAGATACATCCCTATTACTGCATATTCTCACTTAAAAGTGGGAACTTAACATTAGGTACACTTGGACATAAAGATGGCAACAACAGACACTGGGGCCTACTGGAGTGGGGAAGGAGACAGGCAGGCTGCCAAGGGTTGAAAAACTACTGGGTACTATGCTCATTACGGGGGGGACTGGATCAATTGGACCCCAAACCTCAGCAACACACAATATGCCCATGTAACAATCCACACATTTCCCCTCTGAATCTAAAATAAAGGTTGAAATTATCTTTAAAATAAAGATTTAGTAACCGGATAACCAAGTAAATCAATGGTAGAATGGGGAAAATCTCCCTTTCAGAATAATTCAAAAAATTTATATATTTAGATAGTCTCACTCCATGAAGCAGAGCTTAATCAACCCCACTCTTGACTCTAAGCTGTGCTTAGTGACTTGCTTCCAAGAAGTACAGTATGAAAAGGAATATAACTTTACACTGGAATAACTGGCAAACACTCCCTTGGGCAGGTGATCGAGGTTAACATGACTGAAGACAAGCCATGCTGACAACTGGTACCCCTGATATGATGAGAATGGCACTTCACCTCTATGGTCTACCTCCTCAACATCAACCACCCCAGTCTATGAGAAATACATCAGGTTGACTCCATTTCAGAAATATTAAATAAAATATCTGATCATCACTTCTTAAAACTATCAAGGAAAGTGTAAAAAAACAGTTACAAACCAATAGAGAGTAAGACGACATGCTGACTAAGTGCAAAGTGGTTTTCCAGACGGGATCCTTGAACAGACAAAAATGGCATTATGAAAAGGGAGAGAGGAAATAAATCTGAATAAAGTTTGGAGCTTAGTTGCTGGTAATACACAATTGTTCCTTTCCCAGCTGTGACACATACAGAGCTCCAAAGTAAGGTCAAATATTAATAGCGGGGGAAACTGGGTGAAGGGTATATGAGGACTCTATATTACCTTTGGAAATTTTCTAAATCAATTATAAAATAAAAAGTTTATTTAAAAAATGGGTTTCATAGCAGTTAAACATTCGCTCCCAATCTCCTAACCACAGAGTTGACAGCAGAGAAAGAACCAATGTGCCAAACGGTTATATACCTGCGTGTGCAGCTTTCATCACAGATTCACTTAACTGCTCCAATAGATTCGACTTCAATTACATCTTTACCTACAGGAAGAAATACCAGAAAGGAGAATAACAACGGTTTATGTCTGAGGCGTTCTTCTTCTACTGAGATAGCCAACTTAATTTTGCAAGTTAATTTATATACCAAATGAGTCTTCAAAGAAAACTCTGAGAGAAGATTAAAAGAAAGGTCACCATTTGAAAATGTACACCTGACAGAAGGGCAAAGGAAGGAAAAAGGAGCACTATGGAGAGTACTACTAATATGAGTAGGATATCACCGTTTGTCATTTGCAGAATTCTTACTAATGACATTCACACATTCCAGATTTACGGAGTCTTTGCTATACAGCAGAAAGGGCCTATTTGTGCTATGTGTATAATCTGGGGCAGATTATTTAAACCCTCTGCTAATTACCCCTAAATAAATGAAGGAATACAGACTACTGAACACAGTACCCAGAACATAGGAAGACAGCAGAAAATGTTAGTAATTTCCTGACAACTCTCACTAATCTCTCTCTTGCCTCCCACATGAAAAGCTTTGCTAATAAAAATAATGTTCTCTAATATAACAGGCTACAATGTAACATTTGCCGAGTTGTTCCTGTCACAAACAGTGTGATCATTAAATCAAGGATACAAAATATCTCAAGTCGAGATTTTAAAAATTCAATTAAAGCTGGACACAGTGGTTTGTCCTTGGTTATAGTCCCAGCTATTAGGGAGGGCAAGGCAAGAGGGCTGCTTGAGCCCAGGGGTTCGAGACTAGCCTGGGCAATACAGCAAGACCTCACCTCAAAAAAAAAGTCAAATTATACCTGAAAAACTAAATATTTATTTTAATCCAATTCATTTTTACTTAATTCATTAAATATCCATGCATTTGAAGTAGAAGTATACTGAAGAATTTTAAATGGAGACTACCTTGCTACCAATGTCAATTTGTGATTCATTTTCACATAGAAACTCCCCAAATCTCCTGATTTTATGTTTATATACAGTTTTTATCTCAAAAACATTCACTATTTGCTATATTTGGGGGGATTGTGTCTACTGAATGGATGTGAGAACATTAAAAAGAGACAGCACCTGCCTTCAGGACAAAGCTTATCCTCTAGTGGGTGAAGACAAACATACAATCCAATAATGACAATGCAGTACAGTAACTGTCTGCTATGCTGAGGAAACATGGAAAAACCAGGGAACAAACAAAGATTAATTCTGCCTGAGGGTGAGGGTTGGACTTGCGTGGGGGAGGCATTTGAACCAGGTCTTCAAAGGTAAGTAGGAATTCACTGGGTGAAGGGAAGGCAAAGAAAATCTAAGCAAAGAAAACAGGCAGTACAGTACGTATATGAGTAAGAAAAAGAGCAGTGCTTGCAGAGAACAGGAGAAGCTCGATATGCCTAGAGAGCAGGGGAATTAGGCTGGAAAAGTAGGCTGGGGAGGTTAGGAAGAGCCTTGTAGCCAATAATTAGAAGTTTTGATTTTATCCTACACACATGGGGAGCAATGTCTTCATTTCTGGAGGTAAGCACAGGTTACTTTCCATTGTGCAAACTGACAGCTACTACTCCTTGCAGCTGATTATATTTCAAAGGAAACTAATAAAGTTTTGGAAATAAGAAGAAAAATATTTTCCTTGGTATCTAAGAAAACATAATAATATATTTATTATTCTTAATGAGAACAATAAGGTGAGTGTTATTTTCTTTTTTTTTTTTTTTTAAATTTATGAGTGTTATTTTCTTTATCATGTGAACATCCCTGCTAATACTGTTTGGAATAAAATTTACTTTTCAGTTAAACTTCTGTCCAAACACACAGGCACGCTCATAACAACAGTTATTTCCTTCTTCCTATTGGAACCATAGCCTTTTAGGTCCTACCAAGAGCTTTGCACTAAAACGTTTTTCAAACTTTCATACATGTTGTACCAAAAACAAAAGTGACCTCAGAACTGCACTGGTAATTTGTTTTATTATTCTGGCTTTTAACTAAACACTTACATACTATCATAAAAAGCTACTCCACTATGAGAAAAAAAAAAAAAAATTAACAATAGAGCCCACGGTACAAAAACTTTTTTCCTGACTTTGGAGTTTATAAAGACCACAACTTTAGCCCTCTTTCAGGCTGCCTCCTGCCTCCCCACCCCATTCTAATTTGCAGCATTCCACATCACTAGTCATTAACAACCCAAAGCTCCCTTCAGCTGCAGAGTGAAAGACCATCACATTATTACAAATAAACAATCCCTTTCTCCCTTGAACGAGTGACACATTATTCTGAGCACGTCTTCTCTCTGCTTTCATTGCTCTGCCAAGGTCCTCCATGAGTGGGAAGGGGTAAAAAGAGAGAAAAAATATCCCACAACTTGTCTAAAGCATGTAGAGGATGATTTGTGTTCTTACGGGATATGACTGTCACTGTTGATCTGCTTTCAGGCCTAGATTACATGTGATAAGGGCTGACCTTCTTTAAGTATTCACACATTATGCACTCATGGAGAGCAGGCAGGACACAAAAGTCCTTCAGATGTTCTGGACATCAATCAAGTGCACAGCATGGAGCCTGCCAAACTTTTCTTCCATTTACTCAGGGAGAGGAAGGGGGAGTCCAAGACAGACTTAATAAAGTTTAAAGCTATGCCACAATATATTTGGGGAGACCATTGTTATTAAAAGGGTGCTGTTTCAAAAAATTCTCTATAGTTACCACTGGCAACAAAAACAATTCGTATACAAAGAGACAACCAGATTTCATTTCAGCTTTAAAATCTCAAAACTTTTGTTATAAACCAGGTCTCAATAGCTTTAGCAGATTGCTATATTTTCTTTCCTGAAGACATTTTATTAAGTATATATTTTAAAAACCAAAAATATAAAATTTCTATTATAACAATCATACTCAAAACATATTTTTAAAGCATTTATAAAATAGAGGACATACATTTGTTACAAAACTGAGCATAGTTAAATAAATTGAAGACTAGTCAACAGCACAAACCATTTTTCACCTAATACAAACACTGTCATTACTAACAGGCAAGAGCCCCAATATTATAGTGTAGATACGATGATACCTTCTGAAACAGGCTTCTAATGTTTGTCTTTTATTGTTGCCCCTCCCCACAGCTCATGCCAGGAATTTGAGGTAGCTTTTGAAAAAGAACAAATAAGCCCCAAACTGTGTTCTCTTAAAATATTGCAACACTCTATACTTGGAGGGCATGATTTCAGCAACAGCACAATCAAATCCATCAGACAAAGATGCTTCATGGAATTTGATGATAGATTGATACTTTAAATCTACTACAATATCGTTTACCTAGCGATCACAAAATTCTTTTTAAAAGCTAATGTCATGCTATGAATATAATAATTATATGCATGGCCTGTGCACAAAATAAGATTAGACACAAAGGTTTACAAAACAATTCATGAGACAACAAGGCAATGAACATTAAAAGAGCAGGAAGAGAATTCAAGGTAACTTATATGATTAAACTACCAAAGAAAATTAACTTAGTAAATTTGCCAATTAAAACAACAACAACAACAAACCCTCCAGATTGCCTCTATATATGCATTATTTTTGCATGGATCTTTAGTTTATTATTTGGTTTTAGTGATATGCTACTAAAAGACCATGAGGTCAGACTTGCACCCTAGTAACAGGGAACTAGGTGACAGATAAACTGTGAGGTTATTCTTTATGTTAATCATTACAGAGTAAACCATTACCTGGAAAATATGACTATCTCAGGAAAGAAACTGAACCAGAATGAGAGGAAGATGTCTTGGCAGGAGATGGGAAGCAAGAAACCCAGGCAAGACTAGTGTAGTTATTTCCAGATAGAACTTAAAATGATGACAGCTAGGATCATGATGACAACAATGATAATGATCATGATCCATACTATTTGGCCATCTTTTACTGTTTGTGAGGCACTATTTGTGTACCTAACATACAGGTTTAAGCATCCCTTATTTAAAATGCTTGCGGTCAGAATTGCTTTGGATTTCAAAGATTTTTAGATTTTGGAATTTTTACATAAACATAAGATATCTTGGGGATGGGACCCAAGGGTAAACATGAAATTCATTTACGTTTCACATGCACCTTACAGACACAGTCTGAAGGTAATTTTATACAATATTTTAAATAATTTTTTGCATGAAACAAAGTTTGTATACATCAAGCCATAAGAGAACAAAGGTGTCACTGTGTCAGCCACTCTTACAGACAATCTGTGTTTGTTTGGCATCACCATTATTTCTGACTCTCAATTTGTACATTATCAATAAGCAATCATTTTCTCCCACTTATTCACATGTAAGTACTTAACAGTAAAAATTATGACATACCATTAATACAATAAAAATGTGTCAGGTGTAGAATTTTCCACTTTTGGTATTAGGCAGGTGCTCAAAAAGTTTTGGATTTTGGAGTATTTCAGATTTTGGATTAGGGATGCTCACTCTGATTATCTCATTTAATCCTCACTGCCGCCCTGTGCAGCAGGAAATATCATTCCCAATTTCAGATAAGAATACTGTGTACACCTAAGATATAAGCCCTGAGAACTGGTTAGGAATCCATTGGATCAGATACCAATACTTCACTAGGTAGGGACCTATGTATTTTTGTTCTAGAAGAAATATCTGGGGTCAAAAAAAAAAAAAAGTCCATTCAGTGGATGGAGGACTCCAAGAATCTGGGATGCTGGTGAGATTCACTCAGCAAACATGACTACCAGAAATCCTGAGGGCTGGAGCATAAAAGGAGGATCAGATATTCTAAATTCCAAATCTGTAGATTCAGAGGAGGTAACACTAAACACTGTGTCATGCAACAGCAGTGCCTTCAGAGGTCAGGGGTTTCCAACCCATGGCGAGGTGGAACTCTCCTCTAAAGCGTGTGAAGTGTTTATTATAAAAAAACAAGTATAGACCACGTGTGGTGGCTCACACCTGTAATTCCAGCACTTTGGGAGGCCGAAGTAGGAGGATCGTTTCAGCCCAGAAGTTCGAGACCAATCTGGGCAACATAGGAAGACCTCATCTCTACTAAAAACAAAAAAATGTACCCAGGTGTGGTAGTGCACAACTGTATTACTAGCTACTCAGCGGGCTGAGCTGGGAGGATCACTTGGGCCCAGGAGGTTTGCACATCAAATACATATATTGTCATTAACATAAAGCAGTATTTTATATACATTCTTTATAAGTTTCTTAAAGACCCTTCTAAGCAACTAAGGAGAGTGAGGTGCCTTGGAATTGAGGAAAGGGTTTTTTCTTCCTTGCATAAGGCTGTACGTTAGGAGGTACCATGAGGTAGCACTGCAGGCTTAGAAGGCACACGAGTGGACGAATAAAGCTATCAGAGTCATGTAATGTAGTCCTTCCCTCACTGGAAGAGTCTGAGTTTAACAAACAAGATGTTTTCTTCACACCAAGAGAACTTTCTAGAAGATTTCCTTTGTCCCACCTATAAGGAACTACTTATAAAGGGTTTGTGTTTGATTTTTAAATAGCAACAGATACACACTGACATTGTAATTATTAACACTTTGACTCCTGGAGTCCACAAGTTAAAGTTACACACTATCATGAACCTTTGAGCTAATAACCTGACTTGCCAGAAGCTCTATTTTAAAGGGATTCTAAGGACATTTTCTTCTTTATCAAATTAGTGCTAAAGCATCCCTAAGCAGAAAATCAACATCTCTAGTACCCATTTGCCGTTTATAAAAAGCTGAACAAAGTTTCGTATCAAAACCAATTTCTTAAAAAGGATTACTGTAACTCTTATTTCATCCTAAAGTCAATTGTGCATAAAATTTATGCAAATCCAACTTGAACTGATATAAAATCAGTAAATTGAAAATGAAATTTTAAATAGATGTGATAATATCAACACAAACTCTACTTAACACAAAAGGATTTGAAGTATCGCTCTTATCTACACCCTTAAAGAATGTTTGCTTAAGCTGTTTCTCCATATACCATATGAGAATAGCTACTAGAAAATCTGTTTTCAACTATTTGGAAAGTATTTAAATATAAGAATTACATAAGAAAAAAGTGTCTTAGAAGAGAAGATACTAGCAGTAGAGAAAAATTTTGTTCTTGTATACCACATACTAGTTTTTCCATAGAAACCTCAACACTGCTATGAAATATCAGTTCTATGGATTTACACATTTAGCTAGTAGACTTAGCTGTTAGTAACCTTCAAAAATTCATGCTAGAGGAAATATAAAGGTTTCAGGAAGTTAATTTTTATTTCAGGTGGCATTTTAAATCTATGTACATATAAAAGTATTTTCAAATAAAAGAAACAATGATGCCAGGATTTTTGGTTCAGAGTCATGACATGCTACCAGGGGTGTCCAATCTTTTGGTTTCCCAGGGCCACACTGGGGGAACTGTCTTGGGCCACACAGAAAATACACTACACTACACACTACACTAACACTGATGAGCTAAAAACAAAAACAAAACAAAAAAAAAACTGCAAAAAAATCTCATAATGTTTTAAGAAACTTTACAAATTTGGGTTGAACCTCATGGCCAGCCTGGGCTGCATGTGGCCCACAGGCTGTGTGCTGGACAACAAACTTGTGCTAAACTTTTTCATCTCTCTCACGCACATATTTCCATATCTTCTCTTACCTGCTCTTAGAAACATGGCACACCTGCTTACTGCATTTATTTGTTTTTTATGAGAAATAGCAGCTCTTCATAATCTCATTAAGGCCTTTCTAACAGATTCTACACATGGAAAACTTTCAGAACACTGGGGATCGGTTTGGATGCTTAAACAAGTAGATTGTGTAAAAAAAAAAAAAAAAAAAGAAAAAGAAAAAAGAAAAAGAAGAAGTAAAATGAACCCCATGTACAAATTTCATTGAATCAGAAAATTTCACAGCACAGAGATATCAAACTTTCGTTTTAGTGAAAACTAAACTTTAAGATGGAGATACTACATTCTCTGCCCTCTCTAGAGCATTACAGCAAAAGCATAAGATATTTAATGTGCACGAAATAACAGAAGTAAGAAACTTAAGTTATGGAGGTAGAGGATGAGCTTTAGTGATCACGATATCAGATAAAACCAGTGACCTATCTGACACAAAGACAATTCTCTACTAATAACAACGGAAAAATATAAAAGTCTATTACTATTCTTGTCAATATGAGAGCCTTAGTTACAGAAGCATTCCTTTATCCCATCACCTTGTTCTACACATCTTATTATGGTTAGTCAGAACTCTGTGTGGTTATGTCTGCACCGCCAAACACCCAGCTGAAAAGTGACAAATTTAGTCAAGCAGTGAGTTATCCTAAGGTTTATGCCAAATGAAACATTCAAATTCAACCTTAACCAAAATGAGTAAAGCCTGTATTTACCCAGATGATTTAAGATCCATTAAGACCACCAATGTGATTTAAATTGTCACCATAATTTCCTCTCTGAGGTCTCCCAAAAGTTTATAGTGGAAGCACTTCAGAGTCCTCACTACATCTCATTAGCACCTCTACCAAAGGATGTGTGAAGAAAAAAGAGAAGCAAGAACATTCAAAAGGAGTAACTGCTATTTTAGAAACATTTTCTTTAAACATATTTTAAATTTTTTATTAAAATGGTATGTGTATAATCAGAAATTGACAAATTGAACCAAAAATATTTATGAAGTTAGGCAAAAGAACCATATATTATTCATCATAATTTTTCCTCTGCCTTTTCGATAGAGGATCTGTCCTCACTCTACATTGGTTATAGACCATTATCTCTTTGTGTTGCTTTTTAGATGATCGCTTTCTGGGAGTACAACTAGAAATAGCCTATGGAAATAAAGCTTGATGTCTTTCTGAATTGTATAAGAAGCTTTACACCAAACTCAGGCTGGGCTACAGAAAATATAAGAGAGTTGCCAATCCTAGACCAGATGCTTATGATGTCCTTGCAAAATCCTTTCGGTAGCTGGCAATGCTCCACAAGATCTGACTTCCAATTACTACCTCATTGGGCTCTTTTTCTCCCCCTTCTTCATCCTGTTCCTCAAACATACAAGGCATGCTCCAGCTCAGAGCTTTGTATCTCCTGATTCCTCTGCCTAAAATGCTCTTCTCTTCAATATCCGAAAGGTCTCTCTCCATTGCCTCCTTCAAATCTTGGCTCAATTCTTACCTTCTCAATGAAAGGTACCTAGTACTCTCTTTACTACTACAACCACCCCATTCCCAAACTCTCAATCCTCCTTACATTGCTTTATTTTTTTCTCCATAGCACTTAACACCTTCTAACTACTACATAATTTGCTTACTATGTTTATTGTTAACTGTCTCCCCCTCAGCCCCACTTGAGTACAAAACCCCCAGGGCCTTGCTCTTTTTCCACCTTATTCACCTATGTTCCCCCAACACTTGAAACAGTGACTTGAATATGTATTCAAGAAGCCTTTTTTCCAACTATTTCCTCTGTAAAGCCCTATCTCTCTCTTTCTAAAGTATCTGACCCCTCATGTCATCAATTATTCTCATACCAATTACTTTTTTCTTCCAAATCCTGGCTTGCCCTCTGGTTTCTATACCTACCACTCTAATGAATTTCTTCTTTCAAAGCTCAACAAATGTACTTTCCTTAGTCTTTACCCTTTTCAGCACTACTAACTCTGGGCTTCCTTTCTCAAGAGTACTTCCCTTCTTGAGAGCCTCACTCATTTAAAAGAATATTGAACAAATACAGTGTACTAGGCATCTGTTAGAAGTTCATCCTTTGGTTTTCATGATGAGGGCCTATCTATCCATGTGTTTTTCCTTTTCCATTCACACAAGTATAGGTGCTAATGATTCTTTCCAATAATCTCTTTTCTCAAACATGTTCCCTAATAATATCAGGGCTTCGGTTTACATCATTTCAACTACCATAGAAAATAACTTCCCTGAATGACCACCTTATATTTCTCTCTAGCAATGCAAATCTAAATATTACTATTTCTCCTACAGCTGTTCAATACCTCTCCGAGCTCCATGGATATTTCCATTCTTTGCAACCACTTAGCTTTAAGCCCTGCCCCCATCCTATTTGTTGGGCATTTTCTAATGCTGGGAGATAGCACTCCAATAACATGGAAGCTGAAAAAGTCAGATACTCAGTTTCACAGCTTCTACAGCGAGGACATGAGTACAGGACTGAAATCCTCTATATCATATGTACCCATCCCAGACTTTACAGTAAACTAACAAGAAAAAACCTCAAGGCATTCATGCTAATTGGTGGTGGTGGCAGTAGCAGCAGCTACATTGATTTTCCAAAGGCAATAGCAGTACCAGTTTTAGTGGCAGCATCCAGATCTAGGGTTGATAATGTGGGCAGCAAAATTGGGGTGTCTAAAGTAATAACAAACGCCGGCGAGGATGTGGAAAAAAGTGAACCCTTGTACACTGTTCGTGGGAATGTAAATTACTACAACCACTATAGAGAACAGTTTGGATGTTCCTCAAAGAACTAAAACTAGAGCTACCATATAATCCAACAATCCCACTACTACAAAAAAAAGGAAATCAGTATATTGAAGAGATAGCTGTACTCCCATGTTTATTACAGCACTATTCATGATAGCCAAGATTTGGAAGAAACCTAATTGTCCATCAACAAATGAATGGATAAAGAAAATGTGGTATATACACCCGGCAGAATACTATTCAGCCATGAAAAAGAATGAGATCCTGTCATCTGCAACAACATAGATGGAACTGGAGATGATTATGTTAAGTGAAATAAGTCAGCCACAGAAAGACAAACTTTGCATGTTCTCACATTTGTGAAAGCTAAAAACTAAAACAATGAAATTCATGGACAAAGAGGGTATACGATGTTTATTACCAGAGACTAGGAAGAGTTGTGGGGGTGGGAAGAGTGAAGATGGTTAATGGGTACGAAAAAACAGTTAGAGAGAAATTAATTTAAAAAGAGAAATTTAATAGCACAGCAGTGTGACTACAGTCAATAATAATTTAATTATATGTTTTAAAATAATGAAAAGAGTAAAACTAAGGATAAATGCTTGAGGTGATAGATACCCCATTTGCCCTGATATGATTATTATACATTGTATGCCTGTATCAAAATATCTCATATATCCCCAAAATCAATGAACACAAATTAGCACTACTTTACACCAACAATGACCAAGCTGAGAATCAAATCAAGAACTCAATCCCTTTTATGATAGCTGGAAAAAATAAAATAAAATACTTAGGAATATACCTAAGTATTGTAAGATCTCTAGGAGGAAAACTACAAAACTCTCCTGAAAAAAATCATAGATGACACAGACAAATGGAAACACATCCCATGCTGGTGAATGGGTAGAATCAATATTGTGAAAATAACCACATTGCCAAAAGCAATCTACAAATTCAATGTAATTCCCATCCAAATATCATCATCATTCTTCACAGAACTAGAAAAAAAATCCTAAAATTCATATGGAATCACAAAAGAGTCTGTACAGACAAAGCAAGGCTAAGAAAAAAGAACAAATCTGGAGGGATCACATTACCTGACTTCAAACTATACTGCAAAGCTACAGTTACCAAAACAGTGTAGTACTGATATAAAAATAGGCACATAGACCAATGGAACAGAATAGAGAACCTAGAAATAAAGCCAAAAATTAAAATCAACCAATCTTCAACAAAGCAAATAAAAATATAAAGTAGGGAAAGGACACCCTATGCAACAAATGGTGCTGAGATAATTGGCAAACCACATGTAGAAGAATGAAGCTGGATCCTCATCTCTCATTGTATACAAAAATCAACTTGAGATGGATCAAAAATTTAAATCTAAGACCTAAAAACATAAAAATTCTAGAATATAACATTGGAAAAACTCTCCTAGACATTGGCTTAGACCAAGAGTTCATGACCAAGAATCCAAAAGCAAATGCAACAAAAACAAAGATAAATACATGGGACCTAATTAAACTAAAAAGCTTCTGCAAAGCAAAAGAAATAATCAGTAGAGTAAACAGACATCCCACAGAGTGTGAGAAAATATTCGTAAACTATGCATCTGACAAAGGACTAACATCCAGAATCTACATGAAACTCAAACCAAATCAGCAAGAAAAAAACAAATAATCCCATCGAAAAGTGGACAAAGGACATGAATAGACAATTCTCAAAAGAAGATAAACAAATACCCAAGAAATGTATGAAACAATGCTCAACATCACTAATTACCAGGGAAATGCAAATTAAAACCACAATGAGATACAACCTTACTCCTGCAAAAATGATCATGATTAAAAAATTAAAAAATAACCGATGTCGGCATGGATGTGGTGAAAAGGGAACAACCAGTAAACTGCTGGTGAGAATGTAAGCTAGTACAACCACTATAGAAGACAGTATGGAGATTCCTTAAAGAGCTAAAAATAGAACTACCATTTGATCCAGCAATACCACTCCTGTGTATCTACCTAGAAGAAAAAGAAATGATAAGAAAAAAAACACTGGTACACACCTGTTTATAGCAGCACAATTCACAACTGCAAAAATATAAAACCAGCCCAAATGCCCATCAACCAATGAGTAGATAAAGAAAACGTGGTGTGTACGTATGTATGTATGTGTGTATGTGTATATATATATACACTTTAAAATTATGTATATGTATATGTACACAAACGTGTGTGTATATATATACTACTTTAAAATTAAAAACTTCTATATATGGAATACTACTAAGTCATAAAAAAGAATGAAACACTGGCACTCACAGCAATCTGGATGCAGTTGGAGGCGGTTATTCTAAGTGAAATAATTCAGGAATGGACAATCAAATATTGTATTTCCCACTTATAAGCAGGAACTAAGCTACAAGGATGCAAAGGCATTAAGAATGATTTAATGAACTTTGGGGACTCTGAGGGATGGATAGGAAGGGGTGAGGGATAAAAGACTATACACTGGGTACAACATACACTGCTCAGGTAATGGGTGCACCGAAATCTCAGAAATCACCACTAAAGAACTTTTCAATGCAAGGAAAAACCACCTGTTCCCCCAACACTACTGAAATAAAAATAAGTATCTCATGTATCCAATAAACATATATACCTATTATATGCCCACAAAAATTAAAAATTGAAAATAAAAAAAATAAGTGTGTATATATGCTAAGCTCGGTGACAATGGTGCCAGGATACATTCTGAGGTGAAATTTTAAATACTGTTCTTGGCTGTGTCTCTTCTAACTGGTTCCCCTACCTCTCCAGACAGTCTATGAGCTAGCAAATGTCCTCTTAATAACTTTGTTTCCTGTGTAAAATAATCATGGTTGATGTCTGTTGCTTTCAGCTGAAAAATTCGATGGATTTGAAAGATACATTCAGGAAGATTCTGTTTGTAATCTCAGCAGAAATAACTGCTTCCTCTTCTGAACTTCCATAACACTTGTTTTTCCTTATATTATAATCATGGACTCCATCTTCCTCACTATATGTTACATTTCCAGGGGTGGGAGGGAGTGCCTGCCTTTCATCTTTGCCCATGCTTTTAACACTTCCCTCTTTATCTATCTTCGATATCCTTAAAAAACAAACAAAACATTGCAGGCATCTTCTTTCTGGCTTAGGAAGCTGGTCTAAGTTCCTCCTCTAAGTTTCACCATTCTGTTCCTGGAAATGCCTCCATGACTAACTTACTTAGTACGTCTCCAAGATTCTGCCTTAACTTAGGCCATTCCTCATTTCCACACTAGAACGCCTTTGCTCTGGCACTGTATGTAAAGTATGCCAAGACCATTCAAAAGGGAAAAGACAGTCTTTTCAACAAATAGTATTGGAAAAACTGGATATCCACCTGTAAAAGAAGGAAGTTGGAGACTTATCTTATACCATATGGAAAAATTACTTCAAAATGGATTAAAGACCTAAACATAAGAGATAAAACTATAAAACTCTTAGAAGAAAACACAGGGGCAAAGCTTCATGATATTGTACTTGACAATGATTTCTTGGATATAACACCAAAAGCACAGGTAACAACAGGAAAAAAAAGATAAACTAGACTACTTTAAAATTAAAAACTTCTGTGCAAAGGATGCAATCAACACAGTGAAAAGGAAACCTAAGGGATGGAAGAAAATATGTAAGTCATACATCTGATGAAGGGTTACTACTGAGACTATATAAAAATCTTCTACAACTCAACAACACATGAACAACCCAGTTAAAAAGTGGACATTTCTCTTAGGAAGATACAAAAACTGCCAATATGCTCATGAAAGTCACTAATAACTAGGTAAACGCAAATCAAAACCACAATGAGATACTACCTTACATGAATGAGTACTATCAAAAACACAAAATAACAAGTGTTGGTAAGAATGTGAAGAAATTGGAGCCTTTGTGCACTGTTGGAGGGAATGTAAAATAGTGTGGCAGCTATGGAAATAGTACGGTAGCGTCTCAAAAATTAAGACTTGAAAGCTGTGTCTCAAAGACCTATTTGTATGCCCATGTTCATAGCAGCATTATTCACAATAGCCAAAAGGTGGAACCAACCCATTGGATCGTCAGTGTCCATCAATGGACGAATGGATAAATGAAATGCGGTCTACACTACAACAGAATATTATTCAACCTTAAAAAGGTTGAAAATTCAACCTTAAAAAGGAAGAAAATTCTGACACATACTACAACATGGATAAACTTTAAGGTTATTACGCCAAGTGAAATAAGCGAGTAGCAAAAACATTAAAGATTGTATGCTTCTACTTATATGAGCTATATAGAGTCAAATTCATAGAGACAGAAAGTAGAATGACTGTTGCCAGGAGATAGGAGAGGGAAAATAGGGAGTAGCTGTTTAATAGATATAAAGGATGTTATGGACTGAATGTTTGTGTCCCTTCAAAATTTGTATGTTGAAGCCCCCCACTTCCCGTGTTACAGTATTTAGAGGTGGGGCCTTTGGGAAGCAATTTGGTTTAGACATCATCATGAGAGTGAGGCCATGACAGAATTAGTGTCCTTACAAGACGTGGAAGAGAAACCAGGTATTGCTTGCACGTACACATGCTCACATGTGTGCATGCTCACTCTCTCTCTCTCTCTCTCTCCCCCAACCATGTGAGGACACAGCAAAATGGTAGCCAGCTGCAAACCAGGAGGTTAGGAGCTCACCAGGACCAGGAACAGAAGCTTCAAGCCCCTTGATCTTGCATTTCCCAGTCCCCAGAACTGTGAAAAACAAATGTCTGTTGTCTAAGCTATCCAGTCTATGGTACCTTGTGATAGCAACCGGAGTAGACTAAGAGTTCTAGCTTCTCCAAATGAAAAGAGCTGCAGAGACTGGCTGCACAACAGTGTGAATGTACTGAATACTACTGAGCTGTAACACAAATGATTAAGATGAGAAATGTTATGTTACAGTATTTTACCTTTTTTTTTTTTTTTTGAGACATTAGTCTGCTCTGCCACCCAGGCTGGAGTACAGTGATGCGACCATACTCACTGCAGCCCACCTCCTGGGCTGAAGCAATCCTCCCACCTCAGCCTCCTAAAGTGCTGAGATTATAGGAGTGAGTCACCCTGTCCAGTCAAAACAATTTTTAAGAGTATCTTTTTAAACCTCTTTGTTCAACTTGGATTTCCAGGATACTATAATCCATGCTGGTAAATCAAAGAGTTGTTTTTCTACTCCTATCCCCATGATCCACGTTGCGGTCAGAATAGCTTCTTAAAATCCTGCAATGACAGCCAGGCATGGTGCTGTGTCCCTGTAGTCCCAGCTAATTGAAAAGCCAAAGAGGGAGAACTACCTGAGTCCAGGAGTTCGAGGCTATAGTATACTATGATTGCACCTGTGAATAACCATTGCACTCCAGCCTGGGCAACTCAGCAAGACCCTGTCTCAAAAAAAAAAATCTGCAATCCATCCATAATATTCTCTGCATGTGATCCAAGTTTCTGAAAACAGAAGCATCTGTGCTGCCTAATTCTCAAGTTCCATCTCTTACGTACCTCAGGGTCCAGTCATGTCATTCCACTCCTGATTACACTCCTCTCTAATGTGCCATATTCTCTCTCAGCTCTCAATTCAATACCATATAATTTCACTGAATACGCTCTCTGCATTGAGAAATAGAAGATATACAGATTAACTAGAAGATACATAGATTAACTAAGAAATGTTTCTGTTCTCAAGAACTTGAAAGGCTAGTGGTGAGACATAGATAAGAGATCATTTCAATTATCGTGACAAACTTTACCTTTGACAAATAATTACTTGTTGATAAACCTGTATATAAAAACTTCCATTTTACTTTTGAAATTCTTCCTCAATTTTAAGCATTTTCTAAGTAATGTACAATGCTTGGATCACATTTTAAACTTTATATTAATATTTTTAATTTTTATTATTTAATTCTGTTTAATCAACTTTAATATTTTGTTGATACACAGAATTCCTGCATTAGAAACAGTAGATTTCTAGTATCTTTTTACATGGAAACAAATAATTTTAGAGGTATACATCTACCACAAACACGGCATCTTTTAAAAATTTAAAGCTTAGAATTATTAAGTGTTTCCTTGGCAGTAAAGAGATAGCAATTTTATAGTAATGTGCCAAACACATGTACATTTCTTAATAGTTTGTTTACCGTTTTAAAGTAAGGTAATTTTGCCTTTTTTCTAGTTTCATAATTAAAGTTTCTCCTGCCATTTAGAGTAAACACAATTCCAGCCATGGGAGACAAGAATGACCAGTTCAAGTTCAAGGGTTCACTGCACATGAATATCCATAAATACCCCTTGACAGTCTTGGTAGTATAATGAACCTTGCAATTACTCAGCAGGCCATCACCACAATACATGAACATAATGCTTGCAAAGTCAAACAACAAAACATTATACAAATAATACCAACCAACTGTTACAGTTCACATAGGGCTTTTGGAAACTAATTAAATTCCAACAGTTTCTTTTAAACTTTTATACATTTGGAGGGAGTTTTGCTTTACTGAGCTATACTTACGGGAAATAATTAATAGAAAAAGGTGTTGGCATTATATACAATTGGGAGATGCCAATTAGCAAAACCCTCCTTCAAAATGACACCAGTTAATTCCAGCATGAGCCCTCAGAGTGAAATAGCCTCCCTCTTACACAATGCTAGTGCCTCATTGTCTTTAGGAATGTCTCCAATCATCCTATATATAACCTCCTGGGGTAAGTGCTTTTGGCCCTGCCTTTCTATTGCCTCTGCACTAAAGAGATGATATTCATTAAGTTAAATCATTTGTGTAGGAGTGTGCTTTCCTTTACTTTGGTGACTCTTCTACAGTGGAAAGCTTACCTCTACAAGGCGATCTTTGACATAGTTAGAATGATCAAGTAGACAGTAATACACAGATTAAAGGTCGTTATTAGCACTGCCAATAAAAAGTATGGAACACGTTGAAAAATACATGTGTATATGCACATAAAAGCAGGCATTTCATCTACTCATTTAATTATCTGAGTGTTCTGGGGAATAAAGTACAACACTAAAAGTAAAAACAGTTCTATTGTATTTAAGATACTTTAACTCACATTTTCCCAGTCAAACTGAAGACTACCTATGTGCAAAGCACATTGAAATATAGGTAACAAGTAAGTTTATGATTGTTAAGTTGGTAAATAGCTATCCTACACCATTTTCATCACAAAAGGTTTATTGTTACTCTGGACATCTTCAGAATAGGCTTGACATGATGGCTCAGCATTTATCATCCAGTTCAAAAAGACAAATAATAATGCAAGCTGAGTTCCTCCCTCAGAATCACATGTAAACAGGATATGGTGGTAAGAAGCGCAGATATTTTGGTTTTCTCCTACATCTTTAATCAGATGACTTCAGATAACTGATTTAGCATTTTAGACGTCAACAAATTATGAAATAATCAGTACTTTTACTTCTAACTTTATTTTTAATTAAAATACAAAAGAAAAAACTAAGTTAATCGGGAAACAAGTTCTTTCAGATTTGGAAATAAGCATTTCATTTCATCATGTTTTACAAACAAAGCTAGCTGATTTTCTGACCCTTAAAAAGTACTATCTCTTTTTAAGTGGCCTTAGAGAAAGAAGCAAGAGTCTGTACTATTGATAACTTGAAACATTTAGTTAAGAAAAATCTTGGCTGAGCATAGTGGCTCACACCTTTAATCCCAGCACCTTGGGAGGCTGAGGCAGGAGGATCGCTTGAGCCCAGGAGTTTGGGACCACCCTGGGCAACACAGCAAGACCCCATCTCTACAAAAGTTTTTTTAAAAAATTAGCCACTGGTGGTGGCATGCCTTTAGTCTCAGCTACTTGGGAGGCTGAGGGAAGAGAATCTCTTGAAACCAGAATTTTGAGGCTGCAGTGAGCTAGATCATGTCACTGCACTCTACTCTGGATAACAGAGTGAGACACTACCTCCAATAAATAAGAATGGAAAGGAGAAAGGGAGGCAGGGAGGGAGAAGTGATGGGACAGGAGGGGAAGGGAGGGGAGGGGGTAGGGAAGGGGAGCAGAGGGGAGGGGAAAAAATCTTCCTTTCATTTCTTTAAAAGGACAGACTTAAAAAAAAGAAAAACAACTACAGCACCCTTACCCATATTTTAGAAAAGTAAGATTAGGGCTAATCCTCATAATTACCATTTTAATCTAAAACAATTTAAACATTAAGGGAAAATTTCTAATGACCTCTAAAATTATATGAATATTAAAGCAATATTTTTCAGGAAAAGGAAAAGTACTAGTAATTATACAGAGAATGTATAATATAAAATAATTGGAATAACAAATGGTGGGAAACCAAGCTTAATATGGACAGTCAATATGGACAGAAAGTTATTTTGCAGGAGGTATAGTTTTACAATTATGTTATAAAGGCCATACCTTTCTGTAATTTTAGGATTAACCCTAATGCTATAATTTGAGGTTAAATTTCTAAGATTTCAGAATCAAGTAATTCACATACATGATTAAAATGTTATAAATTAAAAGACTCAGATAATATGCCTCCACATAATAGTTTATGTTCTTCGTACTATAAAACGAGCAAAAGAATACTATACACACTGATTAGACAAGAGGCCCTGATGTACCCTCAGGTGTACTTGTGACACATCAACATGCAATTGTAAATCTATGCCAGTGCTAACAAAAATTAAACAGATGTTTCATTGACAATTACATGTGCTGTCTTAAAACAATGCTATTAAGATGGTATCAAGTCTTTCAAATTCATAGCACAAATTTGAATAATGTTCTTTATCTTGATAAACTATCCTATAGTAAACAGATATTAAAAAACCATTCCAGTGAACTAAGACTTTGATCAAAGTTCTATAACATATATAGAAAAAATTCAAAATTCATCTTTCTAATAAAGATGTTTCTGAAAATCACTTTCAAATTTAAAGATCAACTCCAAAATTTGTCCCACTCACCTTCTTCTAACAAAATGTTCAAAGCTACTGAAGCGGCAACTTCTGAGAACATAACCAGATCAAGAAGGCTATGAAACAATTCATGTGCAAAATGCCAAGTCAATCATCATACTTTACACTTCCCCAAGTGTTGTACCTAGTAGCACTATATTCAAAATATATCCCAAATTGAACTCCTTCTCTACTTCCACTACAAAAACCCTAGCCCAAGTCACCATCATCTGTCTTGGAGAAACTACTGTTAACAGCCTCTTGTTAGTCTATTAACTCCACTGCATCCTGCCATGGACACAGTTCTCCACTAAGCAACTAAAGAGATGACCTGACGACAAAGTTGAAATCACACATGACTTCCCTGCCTAGCATCTCCCAATTTCGACAAAACCACACTCACTACCGTGAACTACATGGTTTGGCCTTGATCTAATTCTTTGACCTCATTTCTTATCACTTTCCACTTTGCCAAAACACTCCATGAATGCTGGTTTTCTTTCTATTACTCTTCCCCACACACCCAAAACTAATTTCCTTCCACGGTCCCTGTACTTACTTCTTCCTCTTTCTCATTTTCTCTTTTTTTTTTTTTTTTTGGAAACAGAGTCTCGCTCTATTGCCAGGCTGGAATCTCAGCTCACTGCAAACTTCGCCTCCAGAGTAGAAGTGATTGTCCTGCCTCCGCCTCCCGAGTAGCTGGGACTACAGGCGTGTGCCACCACGCCCAGCTAGCTTTTGTATTTTTAGTAGAGATGGGGTTTCCCTTTGTTGGCCAAGATGGTCTCCATCCCTTGACCTCGTGATCCGCCCGCCTTGGCCTCCGAAAGTGCTGGGACTACAGGTGTGAGCCTACGCACCCAGCCTCTTATTTTCATTTTTTTGTGCTTCAGTTCCATGAGCATCCTAAGTAAAAATAACTAGCAACTTTTTACCTCATTTTATTTTCTTCAGAGCATTAATCTTGATCTGGCTTAATCTTTGTTTTTGCATTTATTGTCTGTCTTCTAGATATCAACAGTTTGGGGATGGGTACTTTGTCATGTTCACAACAATGTCGCAAGCATCTATAACTGTGACTGGCACAACTGATATTTAGGAAGCTGGTGAAGTAAACCGAATTATCCATGTTCATGTTGTATTTATGATATGATAATAAGCCCTTGTCAGGTAACTCTCACAGCAACAGATACCATGGGTTACAGATGAAGATACCAGGACCTGACTTCCCTCTCCCAATATAATAAGGCTTATTACACTTTTCTTAACAACTGACCTAGGTAGGAGGACATAGGAGAATTTTAGAAAGTGGGGAAAATCCTAAAAAGCTGAGACTCTAAACTGGCAGATAAAATTTTAACCTGAAACACGTGAAATAACTTCAATTGTCAAGATCAATAATTTCTCATCATCAAAGAGAGAAAGAGAACTTTCTAAAATAAAGACAAGTTAAAGTTACTTCTTTAATCACAAAGAACGTGCAGTGAGCAAATGGAGATTCCAATATATTAGCTCATAGAATCATCATTATTCAAGTAGCTAAGAGTTTTGGCCTCATGGACTAATTTACACATTTAGCAATTTCAAATTCAGCAGTGCTATTAATAAGCAGGGTCATCTTGCGGCATTTTAAAATATATTTTTGGAGCAGCCTAATGGGAAGTGCCTTGAACTAAGGATCACAGGATCCCAGCTCTACTGCAGTTCTGAGTAGGTCACCTAATCCCTCTAAGCATCCGTTCTTGCTATAAAATAGAAATCCCCTTATGCCTCCCAATATCGTCACATTGAGCAAATGACATATTATGTGAAAGCCTGTAAACTATAAGATATGGTACAAAATCAATGTCCTCTTATTAGTCAATGTATAAACTTGCATATATTAACATACACTTGGCATGAGAGGTCTGTTGTTTCATTTGTGGGTTTATATTTCAAAGCTGGTGAACCCAAAAATCTGTTACACAAATGCATATAAACACATTTTAAAGGAAGTGAGGCTGAATGTGGTGGCTCATGCCTGTAATCTCAGCACTTTAGAAGGCTAAGTCAGGAGGATCGCTTGAGCCCAGGAGTTCAAGACCAGCCTGGGTAACATGGCAAGACTTCATTTCTATAATTTTTTTTTTTAATTAGCCAGGCGTCGTGGCACATGCTTGTGTTCCCAGTTATTTGGGATGCTGAGGCAGAAGACTTTCTTGGGTCTGGAGTTTCAGGCCGCAGTGACCCATGAACGAGCTACTGGACTCCAGGCTGGATGACAGAGCAAGACTCTGTCTCATAAATGTAAATAAATAAAAATAAAAGAAACGAGTCTTAAAGATTTGCCATCATTGCTGCTAGATCTGAAATAACTTCAAAGGTCTTACATAAGAGTTGGAAAGAACATATACTTTTAAAACATTTCACCATACTGGAAGTTTTCTTGGCAGGCATGTGTTTTACAGGAGAAGGCAATGGTCTCTGAGGAAAGAGGAGAAAGATACGGAGAAAAGCTTTGGGTGGATGTGTGTTTAAACTGGAAACACGTTGGGTTACATTCATTTTGAGCCTTACAGGCTTTACATGGGAAATGGGAATTATTCTCCCATTAAGGAAAATAAAGTTAGTGGCAATTTCACCGTAAAAAAGATGTACTGTGTTTCTGGAAATAAAGAAAGTATCTGAAGTTTTCCCTCAGTTATAACTTTAGAGTATGGCTCTGCTAACAGTGTAGGTTTCATTTACATCTAACCTGAGCACCAAGGCGTTACTGGTGATCCACAACACAGTCTTTCTTACAATAGAACAGGTTGGTCTCTTTCCCTCTGACAGAAGAAAAATATATTTTATATTAAATCTTCCTCATTCATTTAAATTAGCAGTAGTAGTTACATGGCATATAATATTTTAATATCATTTTAATAATGTCTCATTTAAAAACTTAATTCCCAGTCTTTTTATAAGCTCGAATGTCAGAAATTGCATTGATGCCACAGAAATGAACTCTATGGGTACACACACCTCTAAACAAAATAAAAATAAAAATATTTTCCTGCCATGGAACATAACATTAAAGCTCAGAAACAGGTATAGCACGTGAATTTTTAAAAGAATATATAAATATAAATAGCAAAGGTCACACCTAGAACATCAATACAATTTCCTTCCATTTCATATTTTGTTTCAAATATCAAATATCTGCCAAAATTCACAGGAAAAAAGCTGACCACGCCAAATGATCATAAATGATTTCTATTATCATTCAAAAGGAAGCGCACACTGATAGAATTTGAGAAATGCTGATTGTTTAGGGTAGTTACTTATTCAATGTGGTCAGAAAACACATCTGATTTGGAACACTTACCTAGCAACAGTGCACAAAAAGATATTTTCTAACACCCACTACTGAAACTTGTTTCTAAATGGGGAATTTTCATATTTTTTTTTCCAATAAAACAAAGTGGCCCTTTAAAAACCATATGGTGGTGTAAAAAGTTTCATTCAGCATCTATTTTTAGACACAGGTTTCCTTATAAAATGTGCCACAGTCACGGAGCTGAAGGAGCCTTCTTGTTTCTGCGGACAAAGCCTCTCGCCATCTAACAAGTCTTCTGCAGCTCTGCTGGCCACTGCGCCTGTCCTATTTCTCCCCTTCCAAAAAAGAAAATGTAAACAAAATGGAACTGGTCTCTAAACAAGTTATTTTTCATCTATTCAGCAAGCCATTTTGAGGTAACACTTGTGTAAGAGAAACCTTTCCCAATGCTCACATAAGTTCCTATTAATTTTCAGCTAAGCTCTTTTGGTAGAACACGCGTTGCCAATACATGAGAATAGACCAGTTCAAAAGAACAAATGTACGTCTGTAACTATTTCTGCCAATCTCCTAGCAGCATTAATAGTGTTCATTTTAAATTTCTGAAATACAGCAGTGGGTTCAGAAACATTTTTTATGCTCCATATCTCACATACGACTAATATACGCATATTTTATATGTATAAAATATTACACAACTTAAAATTTGGCATAGCATTTCTGCCCTATTACATAAAGAAGCCAGAAAGAACTGACTTAGTGAATTTTGGTAGACCGATGAAAAATACCAAAATACCAAAAAAAAAGGCATATCCTAATCAGCATTTATTTAGCTGTATTAACATCATGAAAGAAAAATAATAGGCAGCTAAAGTGCTTAATTTGATATAAAGCTATTGATTTCACAATAAATTAACACCAGGTTTAAATTTTATTAAATCAGATGAACCAAAGCCTGAATTTATCTGCTAGGTTAAAAATTTTCTTTAAAATCTCTAACTTATAGCTACTCCATACCATGCAAATGATGCAAGAATTCATAAACACAAAAGTATTCAATAAGACAATCACTGCATTTGCACTGCATTCTTTCTAGGCCAAGTAAGTACTCACTTTCTTCCATGTTGAAAACAAATATGGTAGGAACTGAAAGAAAAAGCTACAAAGAATTTGTAACCGCTATTTTCCATTATATTTTAGACCTCGGGAAAAAATTAAAAATTAGGAATATGCTATTTGTTACTTGACCCCATACAACTCAACACTTGCATGCCCATATAGGACTATTTCTTTCAGTGTATTTTCTTCATAAAATCTCAAGCATCTTCGCAATCCAGTGATCATAAATAAGATAGTCAGCCGGACACGGCGGCTTACGCCTGTGATCCCAGCACTTTGGGAGGCAAGGCAGGAGGATCACTTGAGGCCAGGAGTTTGAGATCAGCCTGGGCAACAAAGCAAGGCCTCATGTCTACAAAAATAAAATTAAAAATATTAGCTGGTTATGGTGGTGTGTGCCTGTAATCCTAGCTACTCAGGAGGCTGAGGCAGGAGGATTGCTTGAGCCCAGGCTGCAGTTCAAGGGTGGAGTTGGAGACTGCAGTGAGTTACGATCACGCCACTGTACTCTAGCCTAGGCAAGAGGCAACACCCTGTCTCAAAACTAACAACAAAATAAAAATAAATTAGATTGTGTTTCACCAGCAGACGGCACCATTTAGGTAGGGCAAGTTTCTCAATCCCAGCAATATTAACATTTTGGGCTAGATAATTCTGTTTTTTTTGTTTGTTTGTTTTTTGTTTTGAGATGGAGTCTTGTTCTGTCACTAGGCTGGAGTGCAGTGGTACAATCTCGGCTCACCGCAACCTCTGCCTCCCGGGTTCAAGCAATTCTCCTGCCTCAGCCTCCTGAGCACTTGGGACTACAGGCACGCACCAGCATACCCAGCTAATTTTTTGTATTTTTAATAGAGACCGTGTTTCACCATGTTGGCCAGGATGGTCTCAATCTCTTGACCTCGTGATCTGCCCGCCTCGGCCTCCCAAAGTGCTGGGCACATGAGCCACTGCACCCAGTCGATAATTCTTTTTTGTAGGAGACTGTCCTTGTAGTATAAGATGTTTAGCAGCATCCTTGACTTCTACTCATTAGATCCCAGTAGCATCCCTACCCAGTAGTAAAAATAAAAAATGTCTCCAGACATTGCCAAATGTCCAAGAACTGCAGATTTAAGGCAATGGGTTTTCATTTTAATTGCAAATTTAAATTAAGATAAATCAAGATTCTCTGGCTAGGTACAAATACAATCAAGCTTTATTATTATATAATAAACTATAAGGTGCATAACACCCAAGCTTGTATAAATTTACACTATTCTCTTCAATAATACTTTTAAATTTTATCAAGGTACCAATATTGGAAGTAACTATTTCTGATTTTCCAAAAATATCCCCCAATTAAAACGTTTCCTTTCACCACTTGAGGAAGATTTATTTTGATTTTGGTCTAGCTTAAACAGTTAGGAGTAAGTACAGGAAGTTTTATCTGAAAAATGAACGTGGACCAAGTCTTCTAAATTGGCCCTAGTGCTATTTCCTATCATAGCTCCTGTTTGTTTACATTGGAGTCCTTATAAATTGGGTGTTATTTCCTTTCCACTAAGTTTCAAGGTATTAACAGCCAAGGAGGTGTTTTTGGACTTCTTCCTCCCTCCCTTTCTCCTACTTTCCACAAACAAATAATGCATTGCATGGATCACAATTTTAAGACCAGTCCTCAAACTTCAAAACTACTAATACGGTGAATTGATTTTACCTAAACCCACCTTATATTTGAAAACATAACAGTTTCTCTAAAATGGAAATGAACAAAATATGTATTCTCTAGTAGGTAACTTTACTTTCCAACAATATCATTTATCTAGTCATTTCGCAGCTAAACCCTGCAAATTCTTAAGTAAAGCAGTTCCATTTACTTTGACTTCCTGCCTAGCCTCTTCTTTCCAGAGAAAACATTATTCTAATATTTTCATCCATTAAGTACTCTTAAAATTAAATGTCCCTATTTAAACAAAATTTGTTACCCTCACTCCAAAAATGGGGATGCTAGGCACAATTAAAGGAAACAAATGTTTTTCAGTTCTCTTGATAAAGTTATACTTGTCTAGTTTTAAAGAAGCATAGGTTATTTCCATTAGTGACTTTCATTTGTGTGAATTGCTACAAATACAATGGTAAAACAAGTGGCTTTGTATGCAATACGAAGCAGTATCCGACAGCTGAAAAACTTTCCTTGACCAGTGAACTTCCAGTGAAAAAAAACTGTTGAAAGTTCACGCACCCCAATTGCACATTCATTATAATTAAACAAAAAGATTACACAGACATTGCTGACAAGGATTATCAAAATAGATTGGCGCCACCTGCCCCTTGCTATCCCATTAATTAGTATGAAGTCCGAGGTGCCAATTAGCAAGAAGCAGCAGAAAAGGATCAGTAAACACAGCTCAAGCTGAACTTGAAGATTAACTCTTCCAGTTCAGGTTCCATTTCTTAACCATACTAGGTTGATTTGTTTATGCAACCCAAAATTGAATCCTAAGCTGGTTTCTTTGTCAGTTTTGAAAAACAGTAGTTATTTATCATTAGGAAGACATTTCAGTTTGTGAAATAATAATTCCAAAAATAACTGCACAAAAAGTTCATGTAATTCCACAAACAAGTGGACATTCAGTATTTCCCAGGGATGCAAAACACTTAATAATCCAGGTAAAGAAGTGACTAAAATGCTTTCACATTATAAATTACAGATCTGTGGTAGTTAATATTAAATCAGGGAAACAACTAGAGTACTGTGTGGTTAATGGTAACTAACATCCCCCTAGCTACTAAATAGCACTTTATGGGCTAGAGCAATATTAACTTTTTAAAAAGCAAGTAGAGTAAATGCTTTCATTATTTGTTTTCTGGAAATAATATTAATCAGTTTTCAATTTATTAATTCTTAAAAAAACCTTCCAAAAACAAGATAGGTATTTCCATACAAATCCCAACTTAATCCAAGACTTCTCTGTTCATAGCAATATTATTCTGGATACCTAGAATTACTTCCTTTAAGAAAAGTACTATAAAATGCAAATTATCAGCAAATTAAAATGTGAATTTGTTAACACTGTTACATCTACATAAAATGATTAGTATGCATTCTTTAATAATTATTTTATATTTTATCACTAAATATTTCAGTTGAACCTATACATTAACATTTGCTTTACTTAATGTGAACTGATTTTATTGAAAAGATAGTATTATCGCTTCTCAGTCTTTTGGCTAAGATCAAGTGTGAAAAAATATTATTTTCCTCAAACTTTAGGGAGGAATTTTGCTCACAGAAGCCTTCCTTTGTTTACCCATTTCACAACAGTATTTTCTTTTTGATGTTGACATAAAAGCATCTTATCTCTCTAGAGTCCCCACAACAATAGAGCAGGTGTTCTCTAACAACACTATCTACAAATCCTGAAGAATAAAATGTAGACTCTTTGCATTAGAAAAAGATATATACCAAGGCCGTTTCAAGACCCAATTTTCCCAATGGTATTACAGTATACATATCGAAAAATGGGAATAACAATCTCACAGAGTTGCTGAGAGAATGAAACCAGATAACAGGTTTAAAGGAAAGTTTTTAGGGCAACACTGAAATACTGATGCTAAATGCCAAGATTCATCTGTCTAGGAAACACCTCAAACATTACCTGTGACTGATAACACTCTTAACATCTAACTTTGTGGCACACTGAGGTGAAGCCCAAGAACTGAATGTTTAAGAAACACACATGGTGATTCTAACACAAGCCCCATATGGCCCACACTAATATTGCCTCTAGATATGAACATGTGGAGGCCACATATATGCAAAGAAGTCCCTCATGGTGCAGTAAGAAGACAGACAGAAAGAACAGGGTGGTGGCGATGGAACCAAAGTCAGATAACCTCTCCCAAGGCAGCAGTTCAGCACAGAATTCACACAAACATAAGATTTCTACACTGGAACCTGGCCTTCCAACTTCAGTTCGTTTGAGAAATTGAGAAGAACAATATTGACAGGAAGGGGAGCTGCTTGCATGGCTTGCTGAAGAGTGAAAAGAAATCTTGCAAATTCCTCACTTGGGCATCTTCTGAGAAATCTGAAGAGTGGGGTTAAGGAAAGAGTACACAGTGGATAAACAGCTGAGCCTTGGTGGGGAGGAAAGACCCCCACTCACACAAGGAAAAACAAAGTGAATGTTTTCCCTATGGAAAAAGAAACTAAAGGAGCAAATAAAAGAAGTATAAATCTGTTCTCCCTACTCTTGTCTTGTCTGACCAATGCTGCTGCATCTCCCTATAATAAATCACAGTCCTTAGTGAAAAATGACAATCACGTTGAAGTTGCACTATCCACAATTACTTGGTATAAACTGTTGCTTTATATAGTTACATATATTGTGGGCAAGATGGTATACTTGTTAGGGAAAGGGGATAAATATATTTTTATTTAATAGCGTGTAAACTAAATTTATAACTTTTTAAATATTTTGACATATGGTCTGTAGTTCTCCATTTGTACTCTTGCCCTGGACCCTGCAAAAGTCAGAAGTAGATGTGGAAAACACTTCACAAATACTTTGTTAAAGCCTTCCATCTTTCTCCTTCTCTTGCCTTTCTTTTCTCTTATCTCTACAATCTATAAAAAATTGCATACATTCAAAATGCTCCAAAGATATCTACCTATTTCATCCTTTTAACAGACCAGAAAAAATGATGCACTGGCTCAAATATTAGCCAATCTCTCTCATAGTAACAAATGGCAAAAACCTGAAAGCAAATAAAAAGCTACATCTCTATATCTGTAAAGTTATAGAAAACAGGAAGGAGAAAACCAGAATGTCAACATACTTATCATAATTAGGGAAACAAAAAGAAGTATAACATATGGATGGGCTTTAGAAGAGCTTCAGAATAAGCAGAAGACAAAATCTGCACTTTTTTTTTAACTCCGAACACCTAACACAGTACCTGGAGGGTAGAAGGTACACAATAATCGTTAAACGTATCAATAAGTGAAAAAACTGAAGTGGTAATAATTGTACTGAGAAAATGCTAACAGGTTATACAAGATCACGCTAGACCTAAGCATGAAGGCCCCTGCTCTAACTCAGGGACTACAGCTATGTCACCAAACATTTTGGTCTCAGAACCTTTTTACCTTCTTAAAACTTATTAAAGACCCCAAAGAGTTTTTGTTTCTATTTTTGTTTATGTTGAGTTTAAGTTTATTTTTCTTATGTTCATGTTTTATCTTTGTTTCATTCACCATATTCAAAATTAAAACTAAGATATTTGTAAAATATTTATTAATGTATTTCAAAGTAACAGTAATACATCCATTATATGTTGTCATAATTTTGTTATGAAAAATAACGAAATTCCCCAAATAAAAATAATTTGGTGAGAAGTATCTGGCATAACATAAGATAGAGTCTCAACTCTGCTTCTGTATTCAATATGTTGTGGTAACATATTTTGGCTGAAATATATGAAGACAATCCACAGATACAAAGCTGGAAAAAGGAGCAATATTTTATCATTTTTCTTTTTCTTATTATTTTTTGAGATAGGGTTTCACCCTGTTGCCCAGGCTGGAGTGCAGTGGTGCACTCATAGCTCACTGCAGCCTTGAACTCCTGGGCTCAAGTGATTCTCCTGACTCAGCCTGGTGAGTAGCTGGGACTACAGATACACACCACCATATCTGGCTTTATTTATTTTATTTTATTTTTTTCTAGTAGAAACAAGGTCTTTGCTATTTTGCCCAGGCTGGTCTCAAACTCCTGGGCTCAAGCAATTCTCATACCTCAGCCTCCCAATGTGCTGGGATTACAGAGCATGAGCCAATGCCTCAGACCAGCAATATTTTTTTGTTTTGTTTTGTTTTGTTTGAGACAGAGTTTCACTTTGTCGCCCAGGCTGGAGTGCACTGGCATAGTCTCGGCTCACTGCAACCTCCATCTCCTGGGTTCAAGCAATTCTCCTGCCTCAGCCTCTCAAGTAGCTGGGACTACAGGCCTAAGCCACCACACCCAGCTAATTTTTGTATTTTTAGTAGAGACAGGGTTTCATTATGTTGGTCAGGCTGGTCTCAAACTCCTGACCTCAGGTGATCCACCCGCCTCAGCCTCCCAAAGTGCTGGGATTACAGGCGTGAGCCACCACGCCTGGCCACCAGCAATATTTTAACATCCTTTTTTAGAAAGTATGAATATTCTTCCTTAATACTACTCCCAAATTCAAGAAGTGCTAGTTTCTCAAAAGCGTAGTTGCAACGTAGATTTGAACCATATGAATAAAATATTTGTATGATGACATTACAATCTATTCTATTATCTTCCATTTTGAATGAATCTCTCATCTATGCATAATTTTGTAACATCCTGTGTTCATCACTGATCATTTGAAAAATATCAGCCCACCGAGTTACACAGACCTTTCAAATGGTAACACATTTCCTTGTGCAATAACAACAACAACAACAAAAAAGCACACCCATAATATCTGAACCAATGTCATCAAAAAGGATTTTAAATATTTGGACACTCTCAAGGTCACCGTGGCAGTTACAAAGCTTTTCAAAATTGCAGTTTTTACTTGAAAGCTCAAATTTTATCACCATCACAAACACTATCAATTATCTGCCTTGAAGTAACAGGTTCACTTCACTCATTTTGAAAAAAATGTCTACTCAATATCTAAGTCTGAATTGTTAATTTGTCTGTCTGTCATATGTTCAATTTAAAATGATGTTCCAGCCAGGCACAGTGGCTCATGCCTGTAATCCCAGCACTTTGGGAAGCCGAGGCGGGTGGGGTCATGAGGTCAAGAGATCAATACCACACTGGCCAACTATCTCTACTAAAACTACAAAAATTAGCTGGGCACGGTGGCATGTGCCTGTAGTCCCAGCTACTCAGGAGGCTGAGGCAGGAGAATCTCTTGAACCTGCGAGGCAGAGGTTGCGGTGAGCTGAGACCATGCCACTGTACTCCAGTCTGGTGACAGAGTGAGACTCTGTCTCAAAAAAAAAAAAAAAAAAAAAAAAAGATATTGATGTTCCAGGCCAGGCATGGTGATTCATGGCTGTAACCCAGCACTTTGTAAGGCAGAGGTGGAAGGATCACCTGAGGTCAGGGGCTGGAGACCAGCCTGCACAACACAGTGAGACCCTATCTCTACAAAAAATTTAAAAATGAGTCTGGTGTGGTGGTGCACACCTGTAGTCACAGCTATTTGGGAGGCTGAGGCAAGAAGATCCCTTGAGACCAGGAACTGGAGCTGTAGTGAGCTATGATGGTGCCACCACTCTCCAGACTGGGCAACAACAATCAAAAACAGAAGTTCTATTAAATAAAGGAACTAGTTCCACAACTCCTTGAGTAAAACCATCGTCCTTCAGTATGCAGCAGGACCAAGGATATTTCTAGAACATTAAAAAGGCATGAGATTTCACATGATTGGAAATTTTTACTACTTTCTCAAGAACATTTTTCAATGTTCATTTTTCTTTTCTCTCTTCAAGTGTGCAGCAGTGAAGATCACAATGGCCTACAGCACACTCTGTATGTTGATGGGTGCCGAGGTGGCAGCAATTTTACCTACCTCTGCTTCTAAACCACAGGAGCAAATGTCAGCATAGAGCAAAAGGCAAATAACATGTTAGTGTTCTTGTGAAAATGGTTTTGAATTCACAAAGGCCCTAAAGGTTCTTAGAGACACCCCCTCCCAAGGGTCCATGGACCACACCTGCAAGTCACTGCTCTGGCTGCCTCTTCCCATGCATCATAGAACCCTATGGGACGGAGGGACAGCCACAGTCCTGCCCCACCCAGTAGCCCTGCTAGATGACACTCTGTGAAGTACAGAACCATTTCGTTCTTAGCTGAATGTTTTTAGGTAGTATTTAGTGGAAAAGTCACTGGGAAATAATGACAACTCAAAAAGGTCTGAATCTTGAAATCAGGACCTTGGTAGTAAATTAACTCTGGCAGTAAAAATCTACGAATCTAAGCACTTAATTTCTAAGGATCCACTTTATGTATAAAAGATGGTATTAAAGGCAGATTAAGTTCCCTTTCAGAATTCTGATATTATAATGATAAAATCAGATGACAGGTCCCTGCATCATCTTACCCCACGTAAAACAGAGAATGCAATCATTCCAAAGCCTTATTTCACAGCTAGGTTAGTGGCCTTTCACTCTGTATAAGCTACAATATAAACCAAAGAAAAATTCTGCACAATTAATTAATTTAATATTAGTTGGAGTTTGACATAACAAAATTGAAATTGGTTCATCAAATTAAATAGGTCAGGCCTTTTTCATTGTTTCTTAAATAATGGTAGTTAAACCCTAGAAAGATTGCTTTTATTAACTATTCTTAATATCTTTGAATCTACAATTCTTGTGTGGATTCTATTAATTAAAAGACAGTCCAACTTCCGAATTTGAATGCTGATATAATATTTGCTGAATCAACAAATATTTATGTTAACTGCAGAATTTAGAATTAGAAAAGATTTTACAGTTGATTTAGTTAACAAGATAGCAAATATGTTTAGTGCTTACTAGTTGTCTCAACTATTATAGAATCGTTTATTCATTCTTTTAACAATTATTTAGGACTTACAACCTGTCAGACAACCACTCTAAACACCAGATAAACAGTAATAAACAAAATAGAGTCCCTGGCTAAATGTAAAACTATATTTTCCCTAACAACACAGACCTAGCCCCGAATCCTTAAAACACTATCAAGAAACCACTGCTAAGCAAATGTGCCGCTTGGATCTAGTTTTAGGGTACTAAACATCTTTATTTTAAGATGATAAAGTGTCTCATGTGATGTTAGATGCTATGGGAAAACCTGAAGAAGTAAAAGACAGTCGTTTCCACAAAACGACTAATTAGGTAAAGTGATACACATATACAAAAATTAGGTACATATATACATATATACATCTAATTAGGTAAAGTGATACATATATACAAAAAGCAAATTATAATAGGTAGTATAATAAAATGTCAACTTAATAACATAACAAGTGAAACAGACATCTAGACTTCAACGTGGGTTGATAACTTCTAACAATTATGTCTTTTCTAATTCATCACTTCTTTACCCTTGCTCTTTTCTTCTATTCCATGTATCAGTAGTGCTATTCTGAAAGTTTACGTTTTCTAATTTTTTAAATCATCTTTAAGGACACTGTTTGCTTCCATGTATATAGAAAACAATGAGTGTATAAATCCTGAGAAACTGGGCATTCTTAGGACCTGTTTTCTCATGCCTTTTCCAGAGCACAAATAGCTAGCCTGGGGAGGCATCTCTGCATGGGGTGAGCTGTCTCATATGTAAAGCCTATTCATGTGGGTCCTTTAGTACTGACCTGTACCTGTAAGTCAGCCAAGGAAGCAAATGTCCATGATTTCTCAATGGAAAATCAGATAAAAATAGTCTTATCTAAAATAACATCGGTTGAAGAAAATACATCAGGAACTAGCCTTGCAGGACTCAAACTAAAAAATTAACCATAAAAATAAAATTCTAGAACTTTTACATAATCAAATTAGACAGATATATAGTCATTGTTTGTGGGACAAATAACTTTTGAAAGTCGTATTTACTAAATCTGTTTCTTTACTTTGTAAAGCCTCCTAACTCTAAAGGGCACACAATGTTTTCTTCATTTGAAAAACTAATTATTTAATGAGAAAGTTATATAATTTTTAACATAAGACAAAACATTTAAAAAACATAAATCACCCCTTTAAAAATTTTGCTTTCAACATTTTCAAAAGTATTAAAAAGTTTAGTCTCTCAGGAACTCTCTTAAAAACGCTTTCCTCCTAATTTTGAATAGGCACCTATTTGTTTCAATGGGAGGGAGAATTTCTCATCTAAGCTGTGTTAATTATGAAGAAACTCTTCTCCAAAATTTTGTTTCTTCTTCTCAGTACTATTATATTTTATCATCTTGGTGTAAACACTTCTAATTCTGCTTGTGTTATAAAAGGCTATTTAAGATACAGTAAATGAAGCACAGATGTTTAAAACACAGGGTCCACAATGAAGTTGTAAATGCTGCTAGCACAGTAAATTCTGTTACTAATTTCAGTTTGTTTATGCAATACATATATTTACACAGCTGGAAAAGCATTAAAAATAACTGTCTCTATGCCAATATTAATTCAAAATCAGTATTAATAAGAAGCAGTATAGGTACATTTGTATCAAAGCACACAAAGGTTAAGTACTTATGCTTAAGATTAGAAATGAATCATTCAAATACATCAAGAATCAATTTCTCTTTAATTAATTACATTGTAGCATATTGAAATAATGATTCACAAACTGCCTCACTTTCTGGTTCTGACTAAAAAACATAAGGTTCTAAACATGTTTGTACATCTAGACAGAAACCTTCTTAGTTGATCCCTCAGTTCCTTAATTGTCTAAGATATTCAGGGAAACAGGTATTGAAACCTTTTCATGAAACTCTGCATTTTAACTTAATGTGTTAAGAAAAAAATATGAAGGCTGAGGCGGGCGGATCATGAAGTCAGGAGATAGAGACTATCCTGTCTAACATGATGAAACCCTATCTCTACCAAAAATACAAAAAATTAGCCGGGCGTGGTGGCGGGCGCCTGTAGTCCCAGCTACTTGGGAGGCTGAGGCAGAAGAATGGTGTGAACCTGGGAGGCGGAGCTTGCAGTGAGCCGAGATCGTGCCACTGCACTCCAGCCTGGGTGACAGAGCAAGACTCTAAGAAAAAAAAAAAGAAAAGAAAAGAAAAAAATGAGCAAAAATTATTTTCAAATAGCTAATGAATTTCAAAGGGGACATCTCAAAATAAGGAATCTGCACATTGTATTTATGATTAAAGAGCAATGTCCATTTTTCCTACTTATCTATAAACTAGTTCCATCAATATCTTAAGTTGAACAAATGAGGCAAGGCAGGCTAGTTATCATCTAATATCCAGTTTTTCTTTTTCTTTCTTTCTTCTTTTTTTTTTTTTCTTTGACACAGAGTCTTGCTCTGTTGCCCAGGCTGGAGTGCAGTGGTGGGATCTTAGCTCACTGCAACTTCAGCCTCCCAGGTTCAAGAGATTCTCCTTCCCCAGTCTCCCAAGTAGTTGGGATTACAGGTGTGTGCCACCACGCCCAGCTAATTTTTGTATTTTTAGTAGAGATGGGTTTTCACCATGTTGGCCCAGCTTGTCTTGAACTCCCAACCTCAGGCGATCCACCTACCTCAGCCTCTCAAAGTGCTGGGATTACAGGCATGAGCCACTGCACCCAACCCCATCTTTTCTTTTTCCTTGGCAACAGATTCCTGGTTTTTCAGAGTAGTAATATCGTCAGCTAAAAGATCATGAGATAGCCATTTGATTAAAAGCTGGCTAATAAAATGTAACCAGAGGTGGGACATTTTGAACTGCTGCTTAAGGAAGGTACTTGCCTAGGAGGTATACACACATGTCTGTCACTCACATCCACCTCTTTCCTGCTGCCTAGAAATTAGACATGACAGTTAGAGCGATAGCAGCCACAATGAACCATACGTGTCACTGAAGATGGAAGCCACATGCTAGGCTGGCGGAGCAGAAAAAGAGAGAGAGACTAGTCCCCGAGCTCTGCGGAACAGTCTCATAATCCCTGATTGCCTACCTCTGGCTACTACCCTTAGCAAACTAATGCAGGGACAGAAAACCAAATACTGTATATTCTCACTTATAAGTGAGAGCTAAATGATAAGTGCTTATGAATACAAAGAAGGAAACAACAGACAGTGGGGTCTACCTGAGGGTGGAGGGTGGGAGGAGGGAGAGGAGCAGAAAAAATAACTATTGGGTACTGGGCTTAATATCTGGGGGATGAAATAATCTGTACAATAAACCACCATGACACGAGTTTACCTATGTAACCAACCTTCACAAGTACTCCCAAATCTAAATTAAAAGTTTAATAAAACAAACAAAAAACAAATTTGTTAACAAAATCAGGTATAGGTTAAAAAGCAACTGACATAAAGGTTTTTGACCAAAAAAAAGAGAGAAATAAACTTCTAAATTTTTTCTACAATTATTTACAGTTTCTTTACTTCCATCCAAATGCAATTCCTAAATAATATTAGGCACATATCCAGCATATGAAAAATTAAGCTAATATCTATGGTCCGATGCCTCATGAGAGTGACCCTAACACTTTCTACTAGGAGAGAGAATCTGTTAACCCATTTTGATTCATTTGGACACCAAAACTCACCCTGAAACAAATCTTTCTTAGCTATTACTGAACACTTGAGTGATCTTCTTTATCATAAGACATAAAGATACAACACTGCTCTCGATTAAAGGGTAACAGATTTCTGGGTTGCCTAGCAAGGATCTTCTAATACCCTGGTTTTAAAGAGTTAGTCTAAGGGAGGAACTAAACAAATTTTCATATGGCCAAACAATTTCCAAGGAGCAGAGACTCCCAGCTCCATTTCCTTTGAAGTGCAACACTGTTGAAATTTTTCTTTTAATGAAGTGGGACAACTGTGGGAGCAAACGACACTGAACACCAAAAGGAAGGAATAGAGCACCAAAATCAGGCTCTAGATGATGAAGCTGTTAGAGTTATGGTTCCAAAATAGTGGATAACTGAGGATGGAAGTTTCACTAAACCAGAAGGGTGTCACTTCGGGGTGGGCAAGGACCTATTCCAGCAATAATAAGAAAATACACATCAATTAATAACCAAGCACTGGAATGGATGGAAATAGCTTCCAGGAATGACACAGTGGCAGGTACAGAATAACAGCAATACGAAAGATGAGATTAATTTGAGGGATCTGAGATTACTGTACATATACAAGGAAATGTAGAGTACCCATCTTTACCCTGAAACGGGCCCCTCCCATGTCTTCTGTTTTTATAAATCATACCAGCATTTAGCCAATTAGCCAGGTCAGACAACATGAGATGTTCTGTCACTATTCCTTCTCTGTGTCCCTCAAATCTGTTTGGTTTATGCTCTTTTTACATCTTTCAAGTTTCCTTTGTCTTGCAATCCTCTACCTCTGTCTTAAGTTCACGTTCTCACTTGGTCTCACTCGGTTGTACTATGCCATCTTTTGGCTAGATTTTCAACTTCAGTTCATCATTCTCCACACTGAAAGGGGAATTCCTCTTCAGTGAAAGATCCTTCTTTACAAATGAGGACACTAAGGCCCAGAGAAGTTAACTAATTTGTTACAGTTCACACAGTTACTAGATGGTAGCGGCAGGCTCAGAACTCCAGATCTCTAAATTCAGAGCCCACCATATTAACCACTTATTAAACTATGAAGCACCCCTCAGATAAACCATTAAAGTAGAAAATAAGGGTATCCTGAAAACTGGTGTTTGAACCTGCCACATACTCCTTAACTGTGTCTTAAATACCACATTTTCTCAATTCCATGAAGCCAACTTTAACTTACTATGAGATGGGAAGAAGAAACTCTACATGATTTTATGAGAATCATGTATGTATTTTTTGTGACTTGCTTTTTTCATTCAAAATTATGTTTTGGGAATTCTGCAGGCTCATGAATGTAGCTGGGGCTCATTCATTTTTATGATTATGTTAATTCCATTGTGTAAAATATTTTCCAACTTATCACTTCTGTTCTCTGTTGGGTTGTTTCCAAAATTGTTTCATTTGTTTGTTTCCCTACTATGTGTAATACTACTACTAAAAAATCGCATACCTATTTCCTGAGACATACAAGCAAAAATTTCTATAGTATATATACCTAGGGGTAGAATTGCTGGGGAAGAATATGTTTATGTTCAGTTTCAATTTATCAATTGAAATTGGTACAACTGTACCACTTTGCATTGCCATTAGCAGTGAATGAGAGTTCCTGTTGCTTCGCATCGACACCAAGATTTGTTATTTTCAGACTTATATTTTTTACCAACATGGTAGGTATGAAATGAAATGATACATCACTCTTTTTTTTTTCTGAGAGAGACAGAGAGTCTCATTCTGTCAATCAGGCTACAGTGCAGTAGAGTGATCATAGTTCACTGCAATCGTCAACTTCAGGGCTCAAGGGATCCTTCTGTCTCAGCCTTCCAAAGCACTGGGATTACAAGCATGAGACACTGCGCCCAACCCTCATCATTCTAGTTTTAATTCTGTTCTTTAAGTATTAATGAGGTTCAGCATGTTTCATATGTTTATTGGCTATTTGGATTTTCTCTTTTTGAAATTCCTGTTTTTACATTTACTAAATTTACTTTTCTTACTGATTCATAGTATCTTTAATAAATTCTATATACTAAACCAATTTTGGGTCTTTCTTATTCTTTTTTAGTGTCCTTTGATGAACACAGGTTTGATTTTTCATTTTAATGTTGCTGCATTGATTAATTTTTTTCTTTATTTTTGCTCTACTTCTGGTCTTGGTAAAGAAATTCTTAGCTGATAATAAAAATATTTATTTTCTAAATATTTTAAATTTTTGGCTGTCATAGTTAAGTCCTTTATCTCTACAGAATTTGCTTCTGCTTATGGAATGTGGTGAGTAGTAACAGTCTTCACTTTCCATGTGGATAACCCCTGTAGCAGGTTGGACTCAAGGCTCACTGGGACCTCAACAAGAGCAAGCGTTAGATTGGTTGATGATACCTGTCATGGATGGAAGCATAAAACTGAAGTTACTATATAGCATTACAAACGGAGAGAGGAGGAAAGTGGAGTGGTTAGGGGAAAAGAAAATCAAGTTGACAAATTCACTCCACTCGTATTTTTATGACTTTTTACATAATTTATATAACTCTACATAGTCATGCTGTCATCACTTTTCCCCATACAGTATGAGACAGATATTCAATAGTTTACTTAAGCTGGCCTATATTCCTTATAAACTCTTTACTGACATACCAACACAGCTTATTAAAATAGTCAGGAAATATTACTGCCACCCTATGTACTGATTAGTAATTTTTATGTGATAATTCAGTGGCTCTCAAACTAAACTCCCACAGAGTTGCACAAGCTCAATACAGGTGTTCTGCCACTATAATCATATTAAATTCTTTTCTCAGTTTTCAAAAACAACTAAAGTAAATTTATAAAATTTTCTTAATATTAAATAACACTTCATAACTTTTTTCTTAAATGACTTGTACCTACCACTCATTATTTCTATAGAGTTTGGTATGGGTTAACATATTATGTATTTATTTCTTTACATTTTCATATATTGTAATTAAGATAACCAAGCTTTAGAACTATTCTGGCAAGGCCAAAACACTTGGCTTTTCACTTTGGGATCTTTGCCCACCCTTACTTCATCTTAATTTTTCTGTGTATAAAATGCATATTCTTGTTTCAAAGCATTTAAAGGAGCAAGGTGAAAAGAAGCAACAGGTCTTCAAATGCTTTTAAAATGCAAAACATTTTACAACAGGAGTTATAATTTATAAGAACCTTAAATTATATCTTACAAATAATGGGGCTAGAACAGTCATGGAAAAGTCAACAGATAACTTCTAAAGGTCATTTTTCCCACAACTTTTATTTCTTCTATACCAAATCTTAAAAAAAGGTTCTTCTAACTAGACTAAAAATTGAATTTGTTTTGAATATCATTTTTTGTCTCAGATAATTCCCAATAGAGTTCCTGAAAAGTAGAGCAAGGCAAAGGTAAAAAGTTAACAGAATAACTATATACAAATAACTTAAAACATCTATTTTTATAATGTGTCCTAAAAATTCATGCCATCATAGTGTGATATTACTAATGAAAAAGTCTATTAGAGTCTAACTGAAATCAGAAAGTACGATAGATGAAAATATGACCTGTCTCAAAAAACATTCCAGAGTATGGCATGGATTTATTTGGAAGAACATGTTTTCACAAGTATTGTTGCTGTTGTTGTATCAAGAAACCCTGGTAGAGTTACAAAAGTGAGAAAAACATAAAATGACATGGGAATAATATATTAAAATTAATGAATTAATATTTGTAAACATCAACAGACTCTTGTCTTCCTTGTAGGAACAGAGTTGCTGCTCTCTGGTTTGGACATCTGGTAAATCTGAAAGCCTTATGAATTGCCGTGCTACTTCTCAAACTTTTAGACATGTATAGGAGTAGGAAAGTGAAGTTACTTATTTTAAAAGAGAGTCATATACTATACTGTAAAGTTTTAAGAATCAGAAGGTAGGGCTGGGCGTGGTGGCTCATGCCTGTAATCCTAGCACTTTGGGAGGCCAAGGTGGGTGGATCACAAGGTCAGGAGTATGAGACTAATCTGGCCAACATGGTGAAACCCCATCTCTACTAAAGATACAAAAAATTAGCCAAGCATGGTGGTGCGCCTGCAATCCCAACTACTCAGGAGGCTGAGGCAGGAGAATCACTTGAACCCGGAAGACAGAGGTTGCAGTGAGCCGAGATTGCACCATTGCACTCCAGCCTGGGCAACAGGGCAAGACTCCATCTCCAAAAAAAAAAAAAAAAAAAAAAAAAAATCAGAAGGTATTTGATTCCAATCTTATCTCCCTTACTTTCCAACCTACATAAATCATAAGTATTGTTATTTAATCTTCCTGAATTTCCATTTCCTTACCTTTAAAATAGGGATAATAATAGCTATCACACAGAATTACTATAAGGATTAAATGAAACTTTTATTTAATTTTAATTTTATTTATTTATTTATTTATTTATTTATTTATTTATTTGTGATGGAGTCTCACTCTGTTGCCCAGGCTGGTCTCATACTCCTGACCTTGTGATCCACCCGCCTCGACCTCCCGAAGTGGTAGGATTACAGGCGTGAGCCACCGTGCCCAGCCCTACCTTCTGACTATTAAAACTTTGGTGCAATGGTGCAATCTCGGACCACGCCCAGCTAATTTTTGTATTTTTAATAGAGACGGGGTTTCACCACGTTGGCCAGGCTGGTCTCGAACTCCTGACCTCATGATCTGCCTGCCTCGGCCTCCCAAAGTGCTGGGATTACAGGCGTGAGCCACCGTGCCCTGTGGAAACTATTATCATATATACAAATATCCATGACATGTTGACGAAGTTACCATTAATTATAAAATGAGAGGGTAAATGACTTTAGGGAAATTGTGAAAGATGCTAATTGCAGTTTTACATTTCATAACACACATTTTTCTTGCTTCCAGGCATTTACTGTTGTAACAATTCGAAAGATTTTCTTCAAAATGCACAAAAAAAGAGTTTTCTAATATAATTGGGCAATAGACAGGAGATAAGGAAAAGTTTGAAACTTTTTTTAAAATCAGTAACAACTTGGTATAACAGAAACTTGCTGAGATACAACTGACATTTATGAAAAGATAAAAAAGAAAATAAAAACTAGGAAACAAAGGAGGGAGCCGGGAAAAACAGGGATCAATAAAGGAAGAATGTAACCAGGAAGGGAAGCAAGAGGGGGAGGAGGGAAACACAGAGAGGAGTGATAGCATGTGTAGCTCCTGGCTGGGTGGGTGGGCTGTCTGAGAGGTCATCTTAAGTCAGCCTGTTTGTTGAACTGCCCTAAATGTAAGAAATGAGTGGCCTTACAGGAGCCCAATGTGTGTTCTACATGCCTTATGGTATTTCTAAACCAGCATTTGATCTCAGGTATGTTCCAATACCATCAATTAATACCACTGGCAATACACAGCTAATAAACAGAAACATATGTGTCACAAAAAATATTTTATTAAAATATAACCAAAATTTTAAAATTGATTCTCTACCTCTGCAATTTACAGTTGTAGTTTGGACTATTAACAATGAAATCATGTTAGCACAAATATCACATTTTCTTTTAACTAGAAGGAACATACACTACGGGAACAGCTTCAAACTGACCACAAAATCAGCTCCCCAAGTCAAGAACACATGGTTTCAGGAGACATATTTTAAACTCACATTGTGCTTTGCAAGCTATACCAATAGACTTTATATTGCAACGGCTTAAGAAAAAAAGCATTCTAAATTGTCTGCTTCTACCAATAATAACTGAAAATAATTACATGTGAAGTATTAATGAATAACTCAAAAGACTATATGCATTGTATCTTGGCTCATTTAAAACAAATAAACAACAACAAAAAAGCTCTACACATTCAAGGAACTGTGAATTACTTCAGCAGAACGCTGTGTCCTAGGTCACCATGCTTTCTTTCTGTATTATTGTCAAGATCAATTTGCCAACAAGCCTCTGACAATAAGCACAGATATAAATTTCAAGGTTAGTAAGCTAAACTACTACTGGGAATAATGATACATTAATTTACTGATGAAGTTAAAATTGGTATAGAGAGAAGTAGAAAGAGGCTCTTAAGAAAAATGTATTTTACATGGAGAAAAAGCAAATATTCACCTGAGGAATATATGAAACCATAATTGAATTATATTTCAACCATATACTGTGCAGTAATAGTCATCTTTACATTAAAGCAAGAAAATAAATATGATTGAAAAATAAGGAATAATATGAATAACCTATTTAAGACTTTTAAGACAAAACAAATACTGATGCATAATATTCTAAATAATAATAGAAGAACAACTTGCTTATCAACAATAAGGTGTAATTGAATTTTAAATGTTCTAGGGCAGGGTTATAAAACAAAATGAAGTATGGCAGAACTGTTACCAAAGACATACCAATGTATCAAAAAAGGGCAGAGTGATTCAAGGAGGAAAAAGTCCTCCATTATCTTGAAGCAAAATTGTTTGCCTTGAGTTAAAGAGGAAAACAGAACAAAATACTTCATAGTGGGCAAACACATAACAAAAATTAAAATTTCAAATGATGTCTTTTTATAAAGTTTCACATGTGAACTCCCCAACACGTACACAAACACAAACTATGTTTATAAAGTATATCTCTTCAGAGCAGATTAAACTATCCTCTTAAATCATTCCAGGTAACCAATTAGTATATAAATATTGAGTTCTGATGACACCAAAATATCCAGAATTTCCTTTCCTGCTTCAAACACAAGACACTGATACCACAGCAATGAGCTTGACTCTCTTAGCTGAGTAGTTTAAAATAGAGATGGTAGTAAAAGCTGTTGGTTAGTGAGACTCATTTCTCCCCTGAATGAAACTTAAAGTACAGAAAAAGAGACCCAGATGGAACAGTCACTCCCTGATGACCTCACAATTCCTTGCCAATTTTCCTTCTAAGGTCATGAGCAGATATGTGAGGGAAGGCATGGTGCTATGTTAAGCAAATGAGGAAGAACTGAAATACAAGTTGGCTAAAATGAAAGAAATTGATAAAAGTCAACAGTTGTAGTAAAATCTGAGGAAGTTAAAATAATTTTTAACTGCTCTGAAACTAATTTAAGTAGAATGATTTCTTTCCGTTTTGAGATTCTGGTATCTTCAGTGCTAATTCCAAATAAGTTTCCACATGTTGCCAGTTTCATTGACTTGCCCTTACACTTTGAAAGTCAGCATTCCTGAACTCACTGCTTCACAGATGGACTCAAGCTGGGAAGATTCGTGCCATCAGAACACTACAGACACACATGTATTATCACTACTTATGGCAAAAAGCGTAATTTCTCTTTCTGGCAATGTTTCTTTAAAAGATGAACTTCGGGCCGGGCACGGTGGCTCACGCCTGTAATCCTAGCACTTTGGGAGGCCAAGGCGGGTGATCACGAGGTCAGGAGATCAAGACTATCCTGGCCAACGTGGTGAAACCCCTTCTCTATTAAAAATACAAAAATTAGCTGGACATGGTGGCACGTGCCTGTAGTCCCAGCTACTCAAGGGGCTGAGGCAGAAGAATCGCTTGAACCTGGGAGATGGAGGTTGTGCTGAGCCGAGATCGTGCCACTGCACTCCAGCCTGGGTGACAGAGCGAGACTCCATCTCAAAAAAAAAAAAAAAAAAAAAAAAATGATAGACTTTGGCCAGATCTGAGTTTAAATCATGACCTTATCACTCATTAGCTATGTGAGGTTATCTGTGACTTTACATTTTGGGGTCTGTTTCTTTATCCTGAAAAGAGGAAATAACAATAAGTCATCAGATGGTCTATTAGAAGGATTAACAAAATATATATATATATATATACACACACACACACACACACACACATACTAGAGGTGGTTATTCATGCATCATTTCTCAATCACACATATTATATTATTAGGTATGGCTTCAGATAAGTAACATACACAGCCTCTTGTCTACAGTAATTTCTAGAATCATGCCAAATCCAACACCACCACCCTAACATGTTCCAATGTTTAAATCTCATTAAACAAGAAACATCAACTTTAAGATAAAAATTTTAATGCAATACAAACTGAAAGGTAACACAAAGATTGAAATTTGTGGCACAGGAATACACAATAAAATGAGTTCACAAAAAAAAGTGAGAAAGGGGGAGAATGATTCAACAAAAGTGCTGAAGTACTTGGTCAAAAAAATCCTTGTGGACTATAGTATTAACAGTTAAATGAAGACATAAAATGTAGAAAACTATTTTTTCCTATTTCTAGGTTTTAAAAAGACTTTCTAAGTTTCAAAAGATATTGAGAAAATATCGATTAGCTTTAATAAAAATATTTCAAAACATACTTATGTTTCAAAACACATAAAACAAAATTAAACAGTAATCCAAATCTTATGAAAGCAGTTGCAACAAATAGACATTTAAAGAATCAAGATCCTTTAATTTTTTTTTAAATAAAGGAGCAATTGTAAACCAGAAAGGAGAAGAGAGCTGCTGAAAAAAAGAATAAGTAGATAAATAAATTATAAATAACAAAAAAGGTAATAACTCAAATTTAAATTCACTAGTAATTAAAAATAAGTAAATTAAATATCACTTTCCTCATATTAGCAAATATGTAAAAATCAGACATTTCTTTGCAGGCATGACATTTAAAATGTGGGCAATACTTATTTAAAGTGAAAGGTATTAATCCAATGGAAAATTATCACAAAGGGATAACCAGGCGTTTTTATTGATGCAGAACTGTGAAGATCACTTTGCTTCTGACATGAGGGAGGAGGAAACAGGAAAGTACAGAAATCACAGGCTGAGGCTGAGAATAACCTTCAGCTGTATGTTCAAAAATTCTTTCATTGCTTATACACTGTTAGTAGGAATGTAAATTAGTTCAGCCACTGTGGAAGCAGTTTGGAGATTTCTCAAAGAACATAAAACAGAACTACCATTTGACCCAATGAATCCCATTGCTGGCCATAGATCTAAAAGAAATAGTTCTAACCAAAAAGACACAAGCACTCATATGTTCATCACAGCACTATTCACAATAGCAAAGACATGGGGTCGACCTAGGTGACAATCAACAGTGAATGGATAAAGAAAATGTGGTACATACACACCACGGAATACTACACTGCCATAAAAAAGAATGAAATCGGCCGGGAGCGGTGGCTCACGCCTGTAATCCCAGAACTTTGGGAGGTCGAGGCAGGTGGATCACAAGGTCAGGAGATCGAGACCATCCTGGCTAACATGGTGAAACCCCGTCTCTACTAAAAATACAAAAAATTAGCCAGGTGTGGTGGCGGGCACCTGTAGTCCCAGCTACTCGGGAGGCTGAGGCAGGAGAATGGTGTGAACCGGGGAGGCGGAGCTTGCAGTGAGCCAAGATTATGCCACTATACTCCAGCCTGGGTGACAAAGCAAGACTCCGTCTCAAAAAAAAAAAAAAAAAAACAGAATGAAATCGTACTGTTTGCAGCAACTTAGATGGAGCTGGAAGCCATTATCCTAAATGAATTAATACAGGAACAGAAAACCAAATACTGTATATTCTCACTTATAAGTGGCAGCTAAACATTGGGAACTCATGGACATCCAGATGACAACAACAGAAACTGGAGACTACTAGAGGCGGAGGGAGGAAGGGAGGAAGAGCTAAAAACTACCTAGTGGGTACTATGCTCACTACTCAGGTGATGGGATCATTTGTATTCCAAACCTCAGCATCACATAATATACCTATGTAACAAATCTGTACAGGTACTCACTGAATTTAAAAGAGAAGTTGAAAAAAAAAAAAAAAAAGAGAAGTTGAAATTATAAAACAACAACAACAACAACAATAAAAAACCTCTTTCATCTAAGTATACAAGCAATTTTTACCAGAGCCCTTAATATTAATAACAATGGATAGAGCCAAAGCGCCCCAATTTCTTTGGGAGTGGTGGGAACAGAAATAGAGAAGCAAAAACTTACTAGAAGATGAAAGGTACAAAACAAACTTGTTTTTCCCCTCTCTGCATCTTCGATTATTTACATTTTTAAAAGAATCCCAGATGAAAGCCAATACAACATGGAAAAGCCCATTGGATTCTTTCGTTTTTGTTTTAAACAAAGTTTTTCCAGGTGTAAATTAGAACAAATAATCATCTTTAAATCTTTAAATTATAAAACAAAATATAGCCATATATATCCTATTGAAATACAGACACTTGTCTTAGAATTAGAAATTCTAATCTTAGACATAATCTAAGCATGAAACTTGTTTTTTTAGCTCCTGTCTTTTGCTCCAGGACTATCTGCCATGTTCTATTGAATGAATGTTTGTGTGGCAGAATGTGATTGTACCACGAAACAGAATAGGGCAATTCAGGGGAGCCAGAAAGGATACCTGTCATTAGAAAAAAAAAATTACTCCATCTCACTTGATGGTAAATTACTAGCTCTAACTTTCAGGAATTAAGAAATAACGCAAAGGAGTCTAATATAAGACAAGACACAGAGACACAACAAATTAAACTTTAAATGCAGCATGAAGAACAAAACAAAAACAGAGCAATTACATTCAGACAAGAAAAGCTGCATTAATAACATTCTGGCCTTATAATTACCTAACACTAATTTTTATCCGAATCTTAACTAGCTACTTGAAAAGCTGATGTTTGGCAGGTTATGTTACCTGTGGATGCCACAACTGCCCATTGATAAAATGGAAGCACTGAAGAAAAGCTTTAAAGTCCCACTTCCATAATTAATTTACTCTTCTCCTCTTGGGTTCCATGAATTACATGCCCTTCACTGTTACAGAAAAATTCTGGTTGGCAATAAAGCTTGTACCAATGATAAAATAAGACTTGATTGTTCTGGTAAAATCCTTTATGCCTCATTCCAACCACGAAGTTCTTTGAGCTTTTCTCAGTGCTGGTGGTGGTGTTTTTGCTTATGTTTGTTATAGTTATATGTTTCCATACTGAGGTAAGCTTGGGTTTCCCTCCTCACTGGCTAACAGGAACTTGGTATATTTCTGTGTCCATACCAAAGAAAATTCCACCATCCCAATCATATAATATTTATATTACGATATGCCAGTGAGATCTATAAAATTCATACCTATGACTCTTTGCTAAGGCACTTTCTCCACTTTTTTCTTTTTTTTGGATATGGAGCCTCGCTCTGTCACCAGGCTGGAGTGCCGTGGCGCAATCTGGGCTCACTGCAAACTCCGCCTCCTGTATTCAAGCAATTCTCCTGCTCAGCCTCCCCACTCCACATATTTTTAACACAGGATAGTTATATGGGCAAAATACATCTGAAAAAACGTTCCAAATTGAATTATGGTCCATTCCAAGCAATTACGATTACCAAATTTTCCTATGAAAATACCAATCTTGTTTTCATTCCTAAGACAGATACAATTCAAGGTTAAACAAACAGAAGAGTTATATTCAATGTCTGGAAGATGTTTATAAGGTTTAAGTGGAAACTGCTGATAGAGTACACTAAAGTAAAAATAATCAAATTAAGAAAACTATAAGTCACTCCAAATTGTTCATGAAGCTTTACACTTGTTCCTGGTATATAAAATATTTCATACATAATGTATACATACATAATGTAAGCACTTTTATGTATGATGGGCAAATAAAATATAATTAAAGGCAAAATAAATTTTATTTTTATTGACTATCACAGCTAAACTACTTTTTTTAAATGTCAACTTCCTTCTCTTTCAACATTTCTATTTTGAGGAGCAAATTCTTCTTCCGCCTGAAATGGAATTATCACCTTTCAGGTTTTAGAATTTTTAGACCATGATTTTCTATTATTTCATTAAAACCCGAACTATCTCTGCTCCAGTAAATGAAATCTGAGGGATTACTAGTAATATTGGGAGCAATTTCACTCTGCAATTCTCTCGGCTACATGAGGATGGACCTCTTCTCTCCTGAAGCTCTCTCTGGGTCTTTTGGAAGGCATGACACTGTCTTTAGTTTACTAGGGCATCACTTAATTTATCCATGTAAATTAAGGTAACATGGCCACAGCAACTAGCTGATATTTTTGACAGACTTCACCAAATTCATTACATAAACAGCATTTTTGGAATATGTATCCTGAATTTGTATTTGCTAACCAACATCATTTTGACTTTTGTTACTCAAATAAGCTTATGAGTTCAGCAAATATCTCTTTGCATGGATACACACACACACACACACACACTATACTGTGATTGGTCCTAGAAAAAGAAACAAAATAACTTTTTAGATTATTATTAATAACCCCAAAGTATGTATCATCTACTTGAGAGGTTTTCCTTCTATCTAATTAATCAAAATTGTAATATATTTTAAAGTGAAAGGGGTATAAAGAAAATTATATTTAAAATAATAAAGTTTTTGTTTACTTCAAATTCTGGGACACTTGTTATATGCTAGGTCTTGGGGAAGCATAAAAAATTAAATTTACAAATCTGGCCATAAATAAATTACAGTCTCAGGCAGAAACAAAAACATATAACACTATATTATCAAGCTTTCCAAAGTACCGGGATGGAGATTCATATAGGAGGCCAAGTCATAGAGTCTAAGAATAGACCAGCAGGGCTTTCTCCAGTGAGGCTAGAAGGCAAAGATTGGGAAAAGGGTTTTCAAGATAGAACAGCATAAATGATACAAGAAAAAAGCAATGCAATGTGGATTGTTTTGAGAAATAGAAGATGTTGAATACTGCCAGCAAATAAAACAGAAAGGGGAATATTCTCATGGATAGGCAAGAGAGATACACACAACAGCCCAGAAGGAATGGCAGAAGATTGACATAGAACAAAAGTAGATGGTATATGAACAAGAGACTCATAGTAAAGCCTGGTCTTTATCTATAAGCAGTAGAAAGACAGGGATGGGATGGTTTTAGATTAAAAGCAATGGGTTCATCAGAGTGGAAGATTGACCCCCTAAGAGTAGTACAGGAGGCCGGGCGCCATGGCTCACACCTGTAATCCCAGCACTTTGGGAGGCCAGGGTGGATGGATCACCTGAGGTCAGGAGTTTGAGACCAGCCTGACCAACATGGAGAAACTCCGCCTTTACTAAAAATACAAAATTAGCTGGAGTGGTGGTGCATGTCTGTAATCCCAGCTACTTAGGAGGCTGAGACAGGAGAATTGCTTGAACCCGGGAGACAGAGGTTGCAGTGAACTGAGATCTTGTCATTGCCCTCCAGCCTGGGCAACAAGATTGAAACCCTATCTCAAAAAAAAAAAAAAAAAAGTAGTGTAGCAGATGGACTACTAGCAGAGCAAATATGACTCTAGAGCAGTGAGATCCATGAGGAGGCTAATATTAATATTTCAAGCTAAATTCATTCACATTGCTTCAATAGATATTTAATACATAATACAAAAGGTGCCATTTTCATTTTGTATAAGATGCTTGCATATAAAATATTATTTGTAAATATGATAACCAAAGTCAGGATGGACAACAGAGCCAAAAATACTGACAAGGCATTTCGAGTTTTAAAACACTCAACCAGTCTTCAACCAAAATACATCCTAATGTAGACATTATTAACCAGTGTCACAATGTCGTATTTCTTCTTGATTGAAAGGAAAACTTTCTTTAGTTTCTTTTTATTGTAGTTCTTTATTTGCTTGCCTTGTTTTCTGCCCAAATTTCAACAAGGTACTTCGGAAACAAGACACCAGAAGGAATAAAAACAAAACCAATAAAGAGGGGTAAGAAAGCAATTATCATGCCAGTATTTATTTAAATGCAAAATATAAAGCAAAAATTAAAAGACACTGAATAAAAATCTGAAATTACAATCTTGATCATGAGATATTACTTAAAGGGAAGAGCAAATAAAAACTGATAGATGAACTTAGCCAGTTAGATTCTATAACTGGGAAATGCCCATTCTAGATCAATCATGGTTGTATTTTCAAAATAAAGATATTGTCAAAAATCTAAATCAAACCCACTAATAAAATGGAAACGGTAGGCAGAATTTGAAGAAGTACAAAGATTCAGATGATAAAACGAGCATTAAATGAATGTCAAAATACTGTTTAAGATATCAATTACATTAGCCTTAAAGTATTTCTGAAGTAATAAAATTAATTTTCAAACATTTGCATCATTTGAAAAGTTATATATGCATTCAACAAAAGCGATACTGCACAACAATTGGTCTCATTTTAAAATTCTTACTTTGATTTAAACATATTCTACCTGTTGTTTTAGATCTGGCTTATCCTATTTTAGAATGAGCTGATTTCTGTATATTAGTCCTAACACAAAATCTGAGCCAGAGTATTAGCTTTTCCTCATATCTCTATTGCTGTAGAGTTTCAGCTCTACAGCAGCATCAATCTCATTTTTTGTTTTTAACTTAAATATGTAGTACAGAAAACCCTTTGGACCTATAATCACCATCTATAACCTAATTTAACAGTTCTAAATATCATGCTAATGCTGATAGTTCTACAATCTGAAATGCGATCAAGGAAATTTTCATTATGTCAGTAAATTTCCTCTAGTTAAAGCCACAGTTCTAGTGAAACAACATAATTTACTTTCTAGTCCATGTGTAGTAGACATAAACATACAAGTATGTATATTTCATGAGCATTCTAAACCAGAAAATACATAGAAAACAATTTTTTGTCTCCTTCAGTGCCAGTGCTTTTAATGATAATCTGGAATATGAAAAACCACAATGAAGATGAACACGCTACAGCACCGTGAACATACACAGAAATATATTTAAAGTGCTACATGTGATGACAGGAAAAAACGAACTATTAATGCATAGGAGGAGATGTTAATTTTAGTTTGAGGTTGAGTATGGAGTCGCAGTTTTTAGAACCCAATAGCAAGTGACCTGGACAGAGAACTTCTACCTCAGTGCTTGCCTTTGGCACCATGAATTAGGAAGACTGTTCTCACTTCTCACCGCCCCAGGTTCTCTCTAATCCCAAAGGTACTATTTCACTTCAGTGCACTGGAAAATGGAGGCTGGCTTTTTAAAAAAAAATACCTCCTGTTACCCAAATTCCCAGCTTCCACATTTTGACACTGACTACTACACCTTCATACGTTCATCTGAATGTTTCTCTTACAATCCATGTGTAGACCACTCACTACAATAAACTTAACTGACACTAATGTTTTAATACCGACATAAAAGTAAATAGGAATTTACCAACTGGAAGACCTCGAGTTTGATAGAATGAAGAGACAGAAACTTACTGATAGGACACAGTATGAAATTGGTGCTTGAGAGCTATTCCTACCACACGCAGGAAACGTCTTGTGAATGTACCCGGCATTCTCAACAGCAGTACACAAAACGGCTCTGCCACCAAGAACATTCTTACCCAGCAGGCAGCCCTCCTCATTAGCTTTGACATGCCACACAGCCCTTTGCTTACTGATGCAGTGCAGCCAACAGGGAGACAGAGTTTACGAGTAACAGCGAGACCGAACTGGCTAATTACTTACCTTCTCACTTATGGCAGGCTTGCTTGTTTAACTTTTTGTTTCCTCTCTTGTCATAGCTCAGCGCCAAATGGTTATGAATCAGCAGAAGTCTGAACCTGACAGTCAAAAAGAATATATTTTCAGAAAAGAATTGGAAATTAACATTCCCTCCACTGCAGTCTTTCTTTCCTTGCCCTCTGTGTGCATGTTACTCTCCCGTTTTCTCTCTCTGCAAGGCAGCTATGTAGTGGTCTATAAATATTGACCCTGACACTTGCTCAGTGCTTTACTTGCTCATGGCACAGGTCTGTGTTACTGAACACCGTGGTAATACTCCGGCAAAGTTCTCAGCTGCTCAGACAAAGCTGTGGATTGGCTCACTACCCAGCAACCCTGTGCTTGCCTGGAAATACCATTCTGCTGCCAGCTTTACAGATGCTATGGGCCTTTCCTGAGGCCCCTATCAGGCACAGAAGGGCAATCATGAAGTTTTTCTGAAGAAATACAGCTTTCCTCAGGCAGGTGGAGAAAAGTGGGGCTAGGTGGAGTCAAAGACAAGAAAGGAAATACTGCCTTTGTTTCAGCCAAACAACATACTCTCAAACCCTTTATAAAAGTCATATCTAAATGTCAGTCAATCAAGCTTTATAAAACTTAATTATGACATATTATGAATCCAAATGACACAGGAAAGCAGTTTTGTAATTTTTTTAATATTGCTTCTCAAAAAGAAAGGCTGCAGTGACTAAGTAATTGGTCACAAAAATATGTCAATGTAAGTTCATTTGGAGAATGATAGAAATGTATAGGGAAGTATAATATTAATCAGATACAACATATATTTAGTGAAAGATGCCAAAATATAACCTAAAATTATAACTCAACAGAATATTTACAGTTTAAATATAAACTTCTATATTTATAATTATGACAAGTTGAAAATTTAAGTTTTAGATTAAGGATAGAATCCAAGTCATGACACTAGAGTATATGGTTTGTAGGTGACATAAACAAGGTACACAGTATCTCCATATATCACCTATAAGGTCCACAGTATGAATGAGTAGAAAATAAATGAGCTCATATTTTTTATTGTTTATCAAAGATAATCATGTGTTTGCTTTACTAAAAGCAAATTTTACTAAAATTTTCTCTTGATTAAATCAAAGGTAAAGGAAACTTTTGGGAGACTCTGGTCACTTACTCATCTTACAGATAAGAAAATCAACCCCCAGGCTGGTTACTTTGCCCAGGGTCACATGGCAACTCTGTGACAGTGCCAACATGGCAACTCTGTGACAGAGCCAAAACTAGAAACCTTGCCTGATTACTTACAGTAATGTGTTCCTTCTATTAGAACGGTGGTTCTCAAAATAATCCTTAGGCTCATCTTCATGTGAAAGCTTACTAAAATCTTACCAGTAAATGCAAATATTATAGCCAGAAAAATAATCAGCATAGAACAAAAATAGCTTTTTACAGTGTAACTGACCAAAAAAAAAAAAATAAAGTTGCACATAAGAATTAACTTTCCAACTATTTGAAATCCACCTTTCCTTGTTTATTGCAAAAATTAATATTTATATAATAAATTAACTTATTGTCAAGAGATGTATATAACTAGGTGCTGAACAGGCAAAGATAAAACATAGTTCCTACTCTCAAAAGACCTTCCAGGTCTAATTCCAGAAAAACAAAAGAGAAGTTAAATGTAAAACAATGTAGCAACAAAGACTAGAGGAGGCAACTATGGGAGAAGGGAAAATGAGCATCTCAGCCAACATGAAGTGGGGGTGGAAGAGGTAATTCCTCACTCCAGACTTCTGGATCCTAAAGAATGGGCAGAAGGTAGTGAGGCAAAAAAGGAAGAATGACACAATCAAGACAAAAGCAGGAAAGAGCACAACACATACTTAGAACTTCAAATAGATCTTTCTTGCTGGAGACAGTAAGTAGTTAAAAGCAAAACAAAACCAATTAGAAGGAGTAAGGTGATGAGGGATTTTATAAGCCAGGTCGACAAACTTGGGTTTTATAGAGTAGGATAGGCTACCAGGCTTTAATTGCCTTTATTCACAGACTCTTAAAAGAATTTTGAAAAATTATGTAAAATTATGTAACCATTTACACATTACCAAATTGACATTTACAAATTTCCACCTGTGGTAAAATATGTACTTGCAAAGAATTTAATTTCTACCCTATTGGAAATATTGGCATTTTAAAAAAAACACATCAGCTATTTTAAATATACTCAATAGCATCTAAATCTACAATAATTTAATATAACCACTATCTATTTAAATAACACACAAAGATGATTCTTTTGGCAGCTGAAATTTACATGGCAATTTATTTTCTTGACCTTTATTTCCATCTTGCGGCCTCAGAGAATTTTTACGTATTTTTATAATTAAGTCCTCAGTTGTTCACCCTGTCATACTTTTTTTTTGAGGTGGAGTCTTGCTCTGTTACCCGGGTTGGAGGGCAGTGGCACTAATTTGACTCACTACAACCTCCGCCTCCTGGATTCAGGCAATTCTCCTGCCTAGGCCTCCCAAGTACCTAGGACTACAGGCATGTGCCACCATACCTGGCTAATTTTTGTATTTTTAGTGGAGATGGGGTTTTGCCATGTTGGCCAGGCTGGTCTCAAACTCCTGACCTAGGTAATCTGCCCACCTCAGCTTCCCAAAGTGCTGGGATTACAGGCGTCAGCCACTGCACCCGGCCACCCTGTCATACTTCTCTGCAATACACATTTAATGCATTAGTTGAATTTTTAATGTTAAATTTTCTATGACTCCAGGATAATGCACCATAATAACATTTGGGATGGATAAGGGTGTGCTTTTCTTTCGTAAGGTAAGAGAAAGAGTGTTGTGAATAAAGCACTATTCTCAGGCAGATCAATATTAATAAAGAGTTTATGCAGAAGTGGAGAATCTAGACACTGATTCCATTAAAATTACCCATTCAACTGCTAAGAGAAAGAAACCAGTCTGAAAAGGCTACATACTGGGCTGGGCGTAAGTGGCTCACACCTGTAAACCCAGCACTCTGGGAAGCCAAGGCAGAAGGATTTCTTGAGGCCAGAAGTTCGAGACCAGCCTGGGAAACATGGCAAGACCCTGTCTCTACAAAAAATTTAAAAAATAAAATAAAAAACTTAAATTAGGCAGCTGTGGTGGCACACACCGGTAGTCCCGGCTGAGGAGAGAGGATCCCTTGAGCTCAGGGATTCGAGGCTGCAGTAAGCTATGACTGTGCCACTGAACTCCAGCCTGGATAGCAGAACAAGACCCCATCGCTTTAGGGGGGAAAGAAAGGCTATATACTGTATGATTCTAACCATATGGCATTCTGGAAAAGGCAACACAATAGACAGTGTAATTGTCAGGTGGTTGTCAGGAGATGACAGTGAAACACGGGATTTTTAGGGCAGTGAAACCACTCTGTATGACGCTGTAATGGCAGATGAATGATATTATGCATTTGACAAAGCCCACAGAGCTGTAAAACACAAAGAGTGAGCCTTAATGTAAACTATGAACTTTAGTGAAGTCTCTTTCTCTGTCTTCTTGAGGAATGTGGTCTAGAGGGAGTAGAAGTATTATTTATTGAGGACTGTCTAAAAGGGGCTTTGGAAATATCTCTAACACTAAAAACAACACTGGCAGATGGTTATGTTTTTGCTTTTTTTAAAATAAAGAAAATGAGGCTTAGTGTTATTAAGTGGCTTGTCTGAAGTCATGTGACTAATAAATTATAGAACTGAGATTCAGCCCAAATCTGTCTGGCTGGACTACAGTACCACACAAAGCCTTTCTATCAGTCACTGAAGATTATGTATAGGCCCATGCCCAGGCAAGGAAGTGGATTAAACAGTGCACTCACAAACTCAGGACAGATTCACTGTATCCTGCATTTCTCTCAAGGAACTGCTTGAATTTTAATATTGAGTGTTGAGGGGTAGCAGAAAGATAGGACTAACAAATTAAGCAGTGGATGAAATTAAAGTAACTGATATACCTTACTAAAGAGAACTTAAAGGCTTTTTTAATCTTCAATTTGACTGATGGGCAAGGAATATATGAAGAGTCAAGTGGGGTTCTTCTTTGAGTGGCTGGGTCTTTGCCAAGGCAAGGTTTTGGGAGGAGGAGGCAACTTTGGAACAGGGAGCTGGGAAGAGCAGATGGATTTAGTTTGGAACATGATGAACTTTAGATATCTGTGTTGTACTGAAGTATGTTCAATGGGCATTTAATATACTAGTCTAGAATACCGGAGAGATGAAGACTGCATCAATTCAGTAAGCAGTTTTGTACTCTTGCTTTCCTGGTTCAAACCTTGTCACCATATAGTCTATTCTCAGTACAGAAGAGAAGTCACTTAAAAACCTCACTCAGATTACATTCATCTTCTAATCAAAGTCCTGTACTGCTTCCCCATTTTACTCAGAGTAAAAGCTAACGTCCTTACAATGGTCCATATAGCCTAGTCCCACTTCATTCTCTCATTTTGTCTCTGACAGCATGGACTAGGGCCCCCCTCAGTTTCTCAGCTCCAACCCACTTGTCCTCATACCATTCCTTAAATATGCCTGACCAGTTTACTCTTGGTATCCTTCTATTTGCTGTATGTTCTTGCAGAAAGCTGCACGGCTAACTGTTCTCGTTCAACTCCCTGTTGAAAGTGCACCTTCTCAGTAAAGCGTACCACTCTCATACTATTTAAAATTGCAAACTTCCTTGTTATTTGTTATTGTTTGTGTCTTCCCCATAGAATATAGGTTCAATAATAGCATAGATTTCAAGCGCCTAAACTGAGCCTTCTACATAATGAATGCACAATAAATATTTGTTAGATAAATGACTAAAATAAACATTTACGAGCAACACGCCAATAAAGGTGGCTCCCAAGGTCATGAGATCTCTCAGAAATAGCATGTATAAAGAGAAGTAAACCAAAATCAACATTTACAAAGTAGGTCAAGGAAGAGAAGGGCATAAAGACTGAAAAACAATTACAAGGTCAGTAGAAGGAGAATGAAAAAGGGCTGAATGAGGACAGAGTCAAGGACTGAGGGGTCAACAATGTCGAATGCCATGGAAAGATTAAATATGAAAGAGATTGAAAAAGCCCATTACATACAACATTCAGAAAGTATTGTGATACTAAAAACCACTGAAATGCATGATTTAAAAGGGCAAATTTTATGGTGTATAAATTCTATTTCAATAAAGCAGTTATTACAAAAGAAAAAGCATTGGCAGCTGAGCTGTTTTCACTGCAGGTGGGAGGTAAGCAAGGAAAGTGAGACAGGAATAAAGTCACACTTTTGAAAAGTTTGGCCAAAAAGAAAAGAAAAAGAAGGATGGGGTGATGCTTTAAAACAACAAACAAACAAAACAACCACAAAACTTCATTCCAGTGTAGAGGTTGAGTACTCTGAAGTCAGGTAGCCCCGTGTTTTCTTCTTTCTCCAGTTACATTGTAAGTTACATATGTGCCTTACCTTCCTCATCAATGAAATGGATTTAATGTTAATACCTTGCATCACTGGGAATCAATAATTCATTGTATTGTTGAATAATATTTCATTGTATGGGTATGCCAGGTTTTATTTATGCGTTCATCAGCTAATGAACATTTGGGTTTGTTTCCACTTTTGGGCCATTATGAATAATGCTGCTATAAACAAGTTTTTGCTTCAAACTTAGATTTTCTTTTTTTTTTTCCTTTTTTTTTTTTGAGACAGACGGAGTCTCACTCTGTTGCCCGGGCTGGTGTGCAGTGGTGTGATTTCAGCTCACTACAGCCTCCGCCTCCCGGGTTCAAGCAATTCTCCTGTCTCAGTCTCCCAAGTAACTGGGATACAGGCGCCTGCCACCACGCCTGGCTAATTTTTGCATTTTAGTAGAGATGAGGTTTCACCATATTGGCCAGGCTGGTCTCGAACTCCTGACCTAGTGATCCACCCGTCTTGGCCTCCCAAAGTGCTGGGATTACAGGTGTGAGCCACTGTGCCCAGCCTCAGCTTATATTTTCATTACTCTTGGGTAAATACCAAGTAGTCAAACTGCTAATATGCTAATTTTATGTTTAAGATAGTCAAGAATTGTCCAACTATTTCCCAAAGCAGAATTTCACTGTGGCTTTAATCTGCATTTTCCTAGTGATAAATAATGTTAAGCATCTTTTCATGTGCTTATTAGCCATTTGGCTATTTACTTTTGACTTTTGGTAAACATAATTTCAGAAAACGCTATGACCAAATAAAGCTTAAAATATGTTTTTGAGGGCCCAAGAAAGTTGTACCTGGCATAAACAGAGTTACTTACTTGTTAACTGAATAAATAAACTAATAAACGAATGATTAAGGAATAAGAAATATTTTATTTATTAGTATATTGTTTCAGTTTTTAAAATGAATTTGAATTCCTATAAAATTTCAGTAGAACTTTTAGTAAGGAGAAGCAGCTTTGGGAAAAAAATAAAATTGCAAAGAAAATGTGCTAATCCTCTGTTCATTATTATGATAAATACCTATATTGGTACTTTCAGTTTGGTAATAATAAAATACTCTATCAGATCAATGTTAGGTAGCTGAAATTGTAATCTCTGTTACATTAATGCTTTAATTTAATGCTTCCTTGAAATTCGGTGTTAAAAAAGCAAGAAGCTAAGTAGTGAATGATTTTTTGTTTGTTTGTATGTTTGTTTTAAGACAAGAGTCTCGCTCTGTCACCAGGCTGGAGTGCACTGGCACGATCTCGGCTCACTGTAACTTCCACCTCCTGGATTCAAGCGAGTCTCCTGCCTTGGCCTCCTGAGGAGCTGGGGCTATAGGCACGTACCACCACGCCCAGCTAATTTTTGTATTTTTAGTAGAGATGGGGTTTCACCATGTTGGCCAGGATGGTCTCCATCTCTTCACCTCATGATCCACCGGCCTCGGCCTCCCAAAGTGCTGGGATTACAAGCGTGAGCCGTCGTGCCTGGCCATGAATGATTTTAAAATATATTGTTGACAAACTTAATCATATATGAATACTACAAATTTATGTAATGAGACATTCTTCAGGGGCAAATGGGTACAAGCAAGATATTAATAATCCAAGCTAGTCCTCATTTTTCATCTGAGGGAACAGGTGGCGTTCAGTGTAAATGAATGAGGAGAAAGAATACTGACCCTACGATGTGCCTAGTTAGAAGTAAACTACGAACTGTTTTTATCCTCTTTTTTTTCATACTTTAGGGGCCTATTATTAGGCATATCATATACAGACTCACTTACCTTTAACTCTAAAGTTCTTTGTTCTCAAGTAATAAATAATTTGGGCTCCCAGGACCCCACAGAAAAATCATACATAAGTCTACCAACCTTACTGCTGCCACTTTATTATAATACATACCCATTATTAGTATGAGAAGTATTGGCTGCTCAATTAATAAATAGGTCATTTGTTCTTTTCAACTGAAATAATGTTGTATGTAAGTTGTAAAGATGGAATAAACTAAATCCAGAAACCACAGCAAAGAATGCGTCTTTGTAAACTTTTATATGACATCGCACAAACCAAATGGCAAACTAAACTAAAGCGCTTTATCATTTATCAATAGAAATTGTTCTTAAATTCATAGTGCATACAATACACACAACCATAACCAATAATAAAACTAAATTATGTTTAATAAAATAAGGTAATAATGAAGAATGAAAAGCACCCAGAATTTCAAGTTATTTTTGTTATAGTCGTTGCTAATTGAACCTATATTAAAACTTCACTGATTTCTCATCATGTTTAATAATAATAGCTAGGTTCCCAGCTGTGTTATCAGTATTTCAATTTCTTTTTCTCCTAGAGCTAAATGTATATTTATATGACATGAATGACAATATCAAAAGTGTTATTTAACACAATAAATATTTGTGATATAATTTCAAGCATTTTCTACTTTTTAGAAAGTCTGCAGTTCTTAAAATTATCATATACCTGTAAGTAGAAATTTCTTAAAGGTAAGGAATTAATCATCACTAAATCAAAAATTTCTACAATTACTCCAAAACGGAAATTAGATTAGGTCTATGTGACAACAAGAGACTGGATAAGAACATTTAATTCCATTAATCTCTGGATGATTCCAATATTCAGATAAATCATTATCTGACATTTTAAATAACTATTTTCTTTCATTATAAAGGCGTAGCTGAATTCTCAATGTTTCTTTTTTAGAAATGACTCATTAGAGGATATTTTCATTCACACAGATACACATAATTAACACTATGCCATTAATTTTATGGAATAGTTATTTCTAGGAAAAAAAAAAAAAACTGCAGTATATTTGGTTAGGCAGTACAACCGGAATCTCAAGAATAAAAAGTATCTTTCGAGGGGGGTCAAAAAGGTGGTCCTGAAACCATCCATGCCAGAGAGATTTATGTCAGCTAAAAGGAAAGAAGCAAAGATTGGTGGATTCCTCAAGACAAGCTAAAGTCATACATTAGAATGGGGGAAATCTCAGGAAGGAGGGACTCAGCAAAAACCAACTCAATGGTCTCAATGGGAGAGGAGAATATCTGTCTACCAAGTTTAAGCTTTCACTGTTTATTAATTATAAGGCAGTAGCTCAGAAAATATCACTGAATGATTAAATTTAGGTAGTGAAAACAGGAATGTGGATTAAGTCTGAAAATTCACTAAAAAAACAAAAACACTGGTCTATTTTACAGCTCCATGATAAATACACTTTCACATGGAAGATTTAAATTGCAAAGCTCAGGAATATCATTATTCAATTTATATTTTTAATCAAAATATATATTTTTAAAGAGGAAATAGTAAGAAAACAATAAAACAAACTAATCTTTGTAAAAAATGAATGAAACATCCATTATTCTTCTTTGGTTCACATATAAAATGTGGTTGTTTCCACTTGCCATTCTGACTGACAGGGCCTGAAATTCTCTTGAAATGTGGTGTCAAAAATAACTAAAGAGTAATGGGGAAAAAAAGACTGAAAATGAAAAATCTCACTTCTATACTTTGGTAGATCTGAATATGGTCACGTAAAATACATTGTCAAGACCTGATTAAATTAGACTTTAAGATGGATGGAAGCAATTCTTTTTGTTTTTGAAAATTTTACTTTCATGAGATTACTTTGGAGTGGTGAAAACTGACAGGAATGTACTCTGAGTTTTGTTTTGTTTTGTTTTCCATCCTCTAATTTACTTCAATCTGGTATGAGTCCTAGATTGAGCAAGAACAGAGCTGCAACTGAGCTGAAGAAAGATAGTAAAAGTAGAAAACGTAAGAATAAAGAAAATCCTTATACTTTTTTTCATGATCCAATAAAGAGATGAAATAATGTTATCAAATAGCATGTCAATGTAGTAATTAAACTACTTATGTTTTTGTTTTGTTTTAAAGGTAACCGGTACAGAACCAATGAATCAAAATAATTGTTTTACATAAATACTTGTGTTTGGAAAAACATATACAAACCGCCCCCTTATAATTGATACTTAACACCAGTAGAGAATATGAAAGAATAAAGTTCAGGAACCTTAAAAACATGTCTAAGGGCAAAGAGATCCATGGTGCCGGGGTAAAACCTCTCTTACGGTCCAACTCCTAACGGTCTGTACAAATCTAACAACTCACATTTATATTTTTACAAGGGTTCTTTCATTTGTTCATTGGGATAAGCAATAAGAAAGTATTCCTACTTTACACACGAGGAAAGTGAAGTTCAGAGCAGGGAACTTCACTTCCCTGCTTTGGGAATAGCCCAATGTGTGCATGTTTGAAAGAAACATAGATAGAAACTGAATTCAGGTCATCTCACCTTAAATCTTGGGCCCTTACTACTATATCTTTCAGTAACACCACAGGAACAAATCTCAGTAGAATTATTTTCCTATAGGAAAACACAATAATTCCCAGGGAACAGAATGAAGTCTTCCAATTTGGGGCATATATATTTTTGTTGACAATGGCCACACACACAAATATAAAGCTCTTATTTTGGTTTCTCTGGTGTTGGTTAATAGCAGTATCATTACTTAGTCATCCATGCTAAAAATCTCAATGTCTCACTTCTGCTCTCCCCTATTTCCAATTAGTTCCTATATACTCAAGATTCTTGAGTATATGGTGATCTCTGGACCTTGTCTCCTTTTCTTTCCTCTGTTCCTACTGAAATTCAGACTTAGCTTTTATCTAACTTTAAATACTAAAATGATCACAATATAGGCTCCCTGGCACCACTTTCCTTTCTCCTCCATCAATCTTCTATATTGTTACTATGCTGATTTTTTTAATCAAGACCCCCTCTGGCAACAGAGGGTTCAAACTTCTCAGCAGAGAATAAAGGCCTTTCCGCCACCTTGACCTGGCCCTGTCCTTTCAGGTTCATTTCCCCCTCTGCCAATAACACAAATCCCGCCTTATGCTCTCCTAATGTACCATGCCATCTGTTCACAGGAAATGCCATGTGTAGACTTTCCATACCTCTGTTCACAGAATGACCTTCTGTAAACCTTTATTTCTATGCAGTAACATTTAAGCCAGAACAGAACTATATCCAAATATGTGAGAAAGGAGATTCAAATTAAAAGAAGGAAAACTACTTTGGATGCTGTAACTCTGGTATCAAGACTTTGCTTTCCTTGCTTGCTGTCTCCTTCCTAGAAATGTGACATTGGTAGTGTTTCCTCATAAAAGCACAAGGGAAAAGCGCATACCAGTTTCCAGGCTTACAGCAGCAAAGCTATGACAATACTGTGTATTTCAGAAGGACTTTGGGAACCTGAACAGAATTTCTGTCCTGAACATCAATTTTTCTTTCTCTGTTTATCTGTGTAATTTTTTAAAGACAATAAAAATACGTCCATTCCAACTGCATGAGTGTCCTTTTGAAAGACCTAGTCATCTAACTATCAGGTAAAATTATGCATAGTAGTACTATAGAGATTTTGAAGCAGGATACAATGTGAACGAGCAAACCTAAGTAGTATTTAAGTGCTAAAATTATGACAAAAGTACCCATGGAGCTAACAGGGCCTCTACATAGAGATTTTTAAATATTTATGTGCCCAAGGACTGTGGCAATTTCTTTTGGGTAGAATAATGAAGTTCAAAGTACACTGATGAAAGTTTACATTGGGTTTACTGGCAATCAATATCAATTAAAAGCTACATTTTAAAATGCATATCAGGTGTTACTGGAAAATGCATCTATCTGAATAGCAGCTATTGAGAAGTTTATCAAAAAGAGTAAATAATGTATAAAAAGTCCTAAGTGACTGATGAAAACCTGATTCAAATGACAAGTCACGTATCAGTTGGAAGCCAGTGCACAGACTTATTGGCACCAACAATGTTTTCTTAATTTCCTAAGTGTGCATAACATCATGCCCTCCCCCTCCAATTGGCTTAGTATATCCCTTTTTATTGCTTTATTCTATTAAAAATTACTTCAACTCACTTACATTCCTGACAAATCCATTTTACAATTTTAATTAGCAGTTCTAATCCTTCTCATGGAATATTTCTTATTTATTTTATGCTTTCATTCAATAAACACTTGCTTAGTACCTGTTATAGGCTGTTATGGGTCTGGCACTCTAGACACAGTCCCTGTTCCCAGTGACGCTAAAAGCTAGTGAGGGAGACAGACTGGTGGCTACATCGCTACAATTATAATATGGCAAAAGCCATGAGATAAACATGTAACATAGAAAATAAAACTTCCTGGAGACTGAGCTCAGAGAAGGCTTTGTGGAGGGGGAGGTGATACTTGGGTTCTTAAAATAAGAGACGTTAACCTGAAAGTATATGAAGATTTCTAATATGGGACACTTTGGTAAGACCTAAAATATGGCTTTGGAGTGACAGCTTTAAGTGGTAGTAACAGGCTTAATATCACTGCCCTTATTTTCCGTATTGAGACTACCACGTTTCTAAGTGTACTTCCTCTCTCTGCCTGTTGGCATTTCCATTCATTTCATTCTAGGTCTCTATTCAAATTTGTAAAATGTGATCTCATGTAACTTTTTGGCAAAAATAAGATATAATTATGAGTATTACCAAAATCATTTTCAATTAGCATTTTTATTCATTTGTTTAAAAAATATTTATTGAGCAACTGCTATGTGGTAGGCTTAAATGTTGGATACATGATGGTGAAGCAGCATGTCAGGTATGTTCACTCATGGACTTTATATACTAGTGGGAAAACAAACACTAACAAATGAATGTGATAATAATAAATAGAAAAAAAAGCAATAATAAAATTTAAACAGAATAATGTGATAATATTTGAAAAACAAAGCTTTAGACAGGGAAATTCGGAAAATGCCTGCTTAAAGCAGAGCCCCTGGAGCTGACACCTGAATGGTGAGAAAGAGCCAGCCATGTAAAGACCTGTAGGAAGAGGATCCCAAGCAGAAGAAACTGCTAATGGAAAGTTCCTTGGTTAAGAACAATCTTTAGTATTCTGGTGACAATTTTTTTTTTTTTTTGAGACGGAGTCTCGCTCTGTTGCCCAGGCTGGAGTGCAGTGGCGCCATCTCGGCTCACTGCAAGCTCCGCCTCCCGGGTTCACGCCATTCTCCTGCCTCAGCCTCCCCAATAGCTGGGACGACAGGCACCCGCCACCACGCCCCGATAATATTTTGTATTTTTAGTAGAGAGAGGGTTTCACCATGTTAGCCAGGATGGTCTCAATCTCCTGACCTCATGATCCGCCCGCATCGGCCTCCCAAAGTGCTGGGATTACAGGCATGAGTCACCACGCCCGGTTGACAATTTTTTTTTTTAATGATAAAGAGGACACATGATGATGTCAAATAAGGAGATGGTGGCCAAAAGGCATGGTTGCTTTTCGCCAGTGGTTCTTAAATCATGCTGCACATTAATATCAACTAGGATGTTTTTAAAAATCCAGATACCCAGGACATATCCCAAACCAATGAAATGAGAATTGCTGGTAAAAGGCAGACGCCAGTATTCTTTAAACTTCTCCTTGTAATTCTGATATGCAGCCAAGGTTGAGAAGTACTAATTTAGGCCACAGTAAGAAATTTAAATTTTAGTCTAATTACATAAGCAGACTTTGGAAGATAAAGATTTCATCTGAAACTTCTGTCATGCGCCTGATTGTTTAATTCCTATCTGAATGTTTGTTTTGTTTTGTTTTGTTTTTTAAAAAAGCAATACACCTTTGGATACATTTCCTTCTGAAGTAAATTTATGAATAACAAAAATGAAAGCAATTCTTGAAATGCTTGCCTCTAAAAATTCAAGTAATTTAGGTGAAAATGAGTTCTTCTGGAAATACCTAAGACAATTAAATCCATCTCAGACTCATTGCTTTTATGTATTCTCCCTGTGCATTCTGGAATACACTTGCTTACAATTTGTGAGTTAACTTTGAACATGTTAGGAGGAAAAGATACTCAAAATGTGAAACAGTATCTACATTTTGCTTACATATTCTTTCTGATTCCTCCTAACACTGACCACCAGGATTCCACTAGTGTGTCTTCTCTGTATTTTTAAGCCCATCTGCTGAAAGGGCATATCATTTTGCAGCATGTAATTCTGATAAGAGTTCACCAGCTACCGCTGAATAATTCAACTGGGAAATAATCTGAACAGTGAAGTTGATTTACTAAAACTATTGGAACCTGAGAATCATCATGGGTTTACATGATGATTTTAAACATTTAGATACATTATCAGGCATAGTTGCCATTTCTATTGTTCAATTAAACACACCAGGATATCTTTCCTTGGAGTGTATTTAGTGGAAAATAAAGTCTCCTAATCATAGGTTACATTTTCCAAGTCTTAGTGTCAATTTAGGTTCTTATTTTTTAACAGCTGAAATCATCCATAAACTAAGCAGGCTAAATTAAATTGTAAGAAAATAAAAAGCAATCAAGTACTGGTCACATTCCAGAAAGGCAAGCTAATCAGTTAAAAACTGATTTAACTATCATGTGGTGCGGAAGTCCTAAGAGTTCCACTGGCAGAGCTTCTCCTCATGTTTCTATCAGAATATTAAAATATTAATATTAAAATTAAAATATTAAAATATGGATTAAAAATTCAACCATTCAATAGAAGATAAATTTGCTGGGCATGGTGGCTCACGCCTGTAATCCCAGTGCTTTGGAAGCCTGAGGTGGAAAGATGATTGCTTGAGTCCCGGAGTTCAAGGCTGCAGAGAGCTGGGATTGCGCCACTGCACTCCAAACAGGGCAACAGAGCAAACCCTCGTCTCAAAAAAAAAAAAAAAAAGGATAAATTTATGAAACTCCATTATTTACCTGCCCAAAGCAATATTTCACCTAATTGCATATATAAGTATTACACTACCAATTTTTTATCGAAGGGAATTTCAAGGTAGTAGACAAATTTTCTGTACAATGTGACAACATTGTGAGTTAAAATGACAACTTCTACTCTGTGTGTGTGTGTGTGATGGAGTCTTGCTCTGCCGCCTAGGCTGGAATGCAGTAATGCAATCCCGGCTCACTGCAACCTCCACCTCCTGGGTTCAAGCAATTCTCCTGCCTCAGCCTCCTGAGTAGCTGGGATTACAGGACTGCACTACCATGCCTGGCTAATACCCAGGTATTCCCAACTTGTATTAAGTACTTGTCTTCCCTTGTCTAGCAGACTCTATTGTTATAAACTTTGATTGACAATGATTTGTATTCATTCATTCATTTTTCCAACCCAACTATTCCAATTCAGGGTTTTGGGTGGCCAGAACCTATCTCAGCAGTTCAGGGTGCAAGGCAGGAAATAACTCTGGACAGGACACCATTACCTCACACAGTGCACTCACACACCCACACTCATTCTGACTGGGACAATGCAGATATGCCAATTCACCTAATGCGCACATCTTTAGGATGTAGGAGAAAATTGAAATACCTAAAGGAAACCCACATGGACATTGGGAGAAAGTCAGACTCCATACAAAGAGGGGCCTCCGCTGGGAATCGATTTGTTTTCTCATCAGTTACTGAAGAAAACAATGCTGAACAAGACATTACTTGAGGACCTGTTGTGTATCACAGAGGAATTTACCTGAGGGTGCGTGGTTGAGGCAAAATTAGGGCTACAACATGAAATAAGCAATCCTATTTGTAACTTAACTTATTCTATTATAACCACACTTTGCCTATATTTTAGAAAATCATTCAAACTATAGTTAATAATTCACAAAGAAAAACTGCCTTCAATTTTGTGATGAATAACTCTTATCAGTGATCAGTTCAACTACTAAAAAGTGGTGTGGTTTCTTAGGTACAGTAATAATTGCAATGAACTGTGATGACTTATTCTGGTATTTTCCATTCATTTTATATCACCTTTAATCCCTTTAAGAGAGCTACAGGGAACATGGTCTCCTGACAGCCCTGTGAAGATACCTTTGTGTTTCAAGCAGGTAGCAGTTTTCTGCTCCTTGGTTTTCACAAGTTGCTGCATACCTGGCACTCCCACAAAAACTAGCTGGATAGTGTTGCTGCTGAAAGCAAAGGGGAAATCGAAGTAATAAGATGCAGTGAGCAGGATCCAGCCTATGCAGACTAAACATCCGAAACAGTCCAACATTTCCAAAGCACACGTGGCCCACATATGTAGTGACAGAAGATTAGCCAAGCTGGTGTGGCCAAGAAGAAAGGAGATGCTGGCAGCTGCACATTCGTCGCCTTAAATGAAGTTTTCACTATTCATTTTTATGAAGTTTAACCATATGGTTCTTGATATCTGAAAAGATGAATTTTGAGAATCACTGGGACAATCTGTCAATACTTATGCAAAGCTAGATTTTAGAAAGAGATGTAATTCTTCTTCATTTTAAAGGGATATTTTTCCTCTTTTCTTATAAAAACACGAGGTTTCTATACCTGGCCAGTTAAAACTATTGCCACTTAAAAATTCCGCACGTCTGAGAACTTGATATAAGTTAAAACATGCGCCACCCACAGTCATAATTTTGGCTTTGCCAGAGAAAAACTTCAAATTTGATTCACTAATTACTATAGAAGTTCACTAGATGTTTATATAGTAAAATTTGAGGGTGAAAACAAAAGTATGTGTAAGGTTTTTTTTTTTTTAAAAACATAAAAGTTTCTGTATGTGTCAACATCTTACCTAAAGTCTATTAACTTTGGAGTTAATCTGTAAAGATTGGATAAAAAGAAGTGTGGATGATTTCTTTTTAATTTTTTTTATTTTTGCAAAGATAGTGATATGGTTTGGCTGTGTCCCAAACCAAATCTCATCCTGAACTGTAGCTCCCATAATCCCCATGTGTCATTAAGGGACCCAGTGGGAGGTAACTGAATCATAGGGGTGGGTTTTCCTGGGTTGTTCTCATGATAGTGAGTAAGACAAAGAAGTAGACAAATTTTCTGCACAATCTATTGGTCATGGAATTCACCGCATAAGAGTTAAAATGATGACAACTTCTACTCTCACCTTTCCTTTTGTGTGTGTGTGTGACAGAGAGAGATGGAGTCTTGCTCTGCCACTATGTAAGACGTGCCTTTGCTCCTTCATCTTCTGCCATGACTGTGAGGCCTCGCTAGCCATGTGGAACTGTGAGTTCATTAAACCTCTTTTTCTTTATAAATTACCCAGTCTCAGGTATGTCTTTATTAGCAGCATGAGAACAGACTCAGATGGCCAGTACAATCTCTCCCATTTGAAATGTTCTTCTTATGTTGTCTTTGAGACTCCTCCCATTGAGAGGTGGGGTCTAAGTTCTTTCTACTTAAATCCTGATAAGCTTGTCTATGACAAATGTGATATTATATGATTTCCCAGGCTCGTACCACCAATAAATGTTTGGTGTGTGAAAGGCAGGTCATAAAATTTGATTTAATGCCACCTTACTCACCAGAATATGTGCTCTTGAAACCTTTCACTACCACTTCAGCAGTCTGCCTATCCAGAGTACACTATGCTGGTAGAAAGGCCAAACCATCCAATGTGGAAAAACTAGAGAGACCTTGAAACTATACAAATAAAGAGATGCCTGGACAGCACCTAGCTGATTCAGTCTCTCGCTGTTCCAACTGCAGACACCATCTGTAAATGCGTGAGAGACCCGAAACTAGAATCGCCCAGTTGATCCCTGCCCAAAATCCTGACCCACAGAAACCTTGAAAGGTGACAAAATTGTTTTGTTGTTTTAAGTTACTAAGTTTTATGGTTATTTGTTTAAAAGCAATAGATAACTGGAACATACTTTGATAGCAGAAGTGAGTGCTATAATAAAAAACAAAAAATACTCAAAACATGTGGCATTGGCCTTGGAACTGGACAGCGGATGGAAGAGAGAAGGGCCTGCAAGAAATTGTTAGTGAAAGCTGATGGGCCTGAAGAAATATGACTGTGTGGGCTTCAGAGAAATGATGATTAAGTTATTGGAAGGCAGAAATTCTTGTTATGTACCGGAAAAAAAAAAATAGCAACACCATTGCCCATAGTGATGTTGAAAATAGAAAATATACCTAATAAAACTCCAACTACCTAGCTAAGAACATTTCCAAGTAGAAAACTGAAAGGAGCAACTGGCTTCCTTTTGCTTCTTTTTTTTTTTTCTTCTGTTGCCCATGCTGGAATGCAGTGGTGCCATCTCCGCTCACCACAACCTCCGCCTCCTGGCTTCAGGCGATTCTCCTGCCTCGGCCTCCCGAGTAGCTGGGACTGCAGGCACACACCACCATGCCCAGCTAATTTTTGTATTTTTAGTAGAGACAAGATTTCACTATGTTGGCCAGGCTGGTCTCAAACTCCTGACCTCATGATCTGCCCCCGCTTCGGCCTCCTAAAGTGCTGGGATTACAAGCGTGAGTCACTGCACCTGGCTCCTTTTGCATCTTATAACACATGGACAGAGATAGATGAGTTTAAAAAGAAACTTCAAATTCAGCAAAATTTAGAGGAACTATATAAAAAAAAAAAAAAAGGCAACTTGCTGGGTTTGAAAATAAAACTATTTTGCATTCCCTGTCACTCCACAGAACAAAACAGTCTCAAAATAAGAAAGAGCTTCAAGCGAAAAATAAAATACCAGGTATAGTCAGAAAGACTTGGTTTACAAGTAAAAGTAAGGGTGTGACTACAAAAACCCTTTAACACCAGTATTATGGTGCCTTCTACATCCTTTAAGCCGGATAAAAGTCCTTCTAAATGTATTAAAGGCATATGTAGCTGACTTTCTCTGCTCAACAACCTAACTACCAAAACCATCAGGGTGTTATCCCACCACAGCCTCACCGGGAATCCCTAGTAAAGAAGTGATTATTTCAAAAATGTAAGGGCATGGCTTTTGCTAATGGGGTAGATTATAAATTGATGCATAAGACACCCTCAAAATTTTAAGACTGTAACACCTGGAACTGAAAGGAAACAAAGACAATAGAAAATTAAAAGTGACCTTTGGACACCCAAACTTCCATGCCCAAGAAAAAGGCAGAGGAAATCATCAGCTACAAATACAGGTCTTTTTTGGAAAAAGAATGATGAATCAGAAGATGGAAACCAGAGAACAAAGAGGAGGAGCCAAGCACCACAGAGAACAATTCCCAGGAAATGGACTGATTACTCATTCAGCAAATGGCAAGATGACCAACTGGGTTTCAGAGTCAGTATGGAATATAACAGCCTCTCATTTTCCCTCTTTGGAAGATAAAGAACTATAGAATTTTCCTATGCTTGCCCCACCATTGAATGTTTAGTGTATGAAAGGTAGATGACTTATCTCTTTAGTTCAAAGGTTTTCCAAAGAACCTCTAATTCAAAGGCTTTCAATATTCAAGAAGCCTTAGCCAAGGAGTCTTATCTACATCTGGAATTGATTTGGAAGACAAAATGCTGAACTTCAAACTGCATGCAGTAATGGAATGAGACTTGGGGGGCTTGAGGGCAGAAATGAGCGTATTCTGCACGTAGGAGAGCTATATAAGTGGTTGTGGTTAGAGGATGGACTGTGGCAGATTACATTCTCCTAAAATGACCTCAATGATATTTCCCATTCCACATGTTGTTTCTTACATGTAACTCTGACACTCAAGCCTTGGAGTCTGTATTACCTCACCTTGAATTTCTGACCACGGCATAAATGCAGTTATCCGATTTCAGAGACTGGATCATAAAAGTCAATACAGCTCTCACCTTGCTCATTATAATACAGTATTCTCTCTTTAAATATTCAGCTGCCATATATATTAGCAGTCTGACTGCCTTGGGGATGCCATGCTATGAGGAAGTCCAAATTAGCCCATATGAAGGGACCACGTGGCCAGACTCTGAGGTTATATGAAAAGTGAAAGGTGTCTGACTAGCCCCAGCTACTTCAGCCACTTGCTATTCCAACTCTAGTCACTGTCTGACTGCAAATGCAGGAGATACCCTAACCCAAATCAAATAGCCAAACCCTACACAAACTCCTGACCCCAGAAACTGAAAAAGATCATAAAATTGTTATTGTGGTTTTAAGCCACTATGAATTTCAATGACTTTTTATACAGGTAGAATTAATAGAAACAAAAAGTACCAATTACTAAACCTCATTTTGATTATATGTGAGAAATTTCACAGAAACAACTGAAAATAGCAATAGATACCTGGTAAAAAAAATTTAGAAAGAAAGGCAAAAAATTTTCTTTCAATGACATTGTCTATAAATCTTTAGGAGAAATCATGAAATAAAACCAAAACAGGTTAGGTATTATAATATCATCTTTTTTTTAATACGATGATATTTTAAAAAACAAACTGGCTCATGCTTGTAATCCTAGCACTATGGGAGGTGGGGTGGATTGCTTGAGTCCAAGAGTCCAAAACCAGCCTTGGCAACATGGTGAAATCCTGCCTCTACAAAAAATACCAAAAAAAAAAAAAAAAAAAAAAAAAAATGAGCCAGGCATGGTGGCTCATGCCTGTAGTCCCAGCTATTTGGGAGGCTGAGGTGGGAACATCACCTGAGCCCAGGAAGGCGGGCTGCAGTGAGTTGTCACCGCACCACTGCACTTCAGCCTGGGTGACAGGATGAGACCCCGTCTCAAAAAAGAAAAAAAAAAAAAGGAAATTAATATTTATTAAAATGAAAAGAGTTCAGAATTGATCACTAAATTATCCAAGTCTCCAAACAAAAACCTAAATCTCTGAGAATGCTCAAGGACATTTCCTAGACAGAGTTAATGGTTCTGTCCTCCTTCACACCCAATCAGTATTCTGCGTCCTATCTATATTCTGGCTGAGGACATATGCCCCTCCTACTCACCTGCTCCACTGCCAAAGCCCATCCTGAGGAGACCTTGGAGCCTGTAGTAGCCCAATACCTTTTGTGGCACCTTAAATAAGAAACTGGAAGTTTCGTCGTTGTGAAGTCTGTTGGCTCTTTACAATTAGTGAAGTGGCCTCTTGGCTATATCTTGGGCTATATGTAATCTGTCTGACTCAGAGCACAACTGAGAAAACAGAATGCAATAAACTCCAAAATATTTGTTCCAAACCCTTTACTGTTCATTTCCCTTAACTTCTCTGTTGCTAGGTAAAAATAAATGTGTGTCTATTTGTGTGTTTGGGAGAGTGGTGGGAATCAGGCAATTATCTGCAGTTACAAAAATTAACTCACTGAATGCTTATTATGTTCCCTGCCTGTGCTAGGAGATTTGGGGACATACAAAGGTACAAACTATAAACGCTGCTCTGAAGCAAGTTTCAATGCAGCTGGGAAGACTAATCTAATTAGCAAAAAAAAAAAAAATTATAAAATAAAACAATTAAGTGCTAAACTGTGCCTTAATCAGGTATTAGGGCTTTACTCAGGCTTCACAGAAGATGTGCAAAGGAAAAAGTAAGAAATACAGCAAGGAGATCACGTTAGGAATATAAAAGGAGTCTACAAAAGGCAGACAACAGGTAAGTCAGCCTGCATCAGTGATTTCAGGACAGAGTTGGGAAGGCAACGAGGGATACATGAGGAGTCCTGAAAGCTAGTCTGACAAGGGCTGCAAGGAGTCAGTAAAGGCAGCTGAAGTAAGATTCGGCATGAAGAAAATAATATTTGAAATGACTCTTCTATAAAAAAAGAATGTTTAAAAATGTTATAAGTAAAATTAAATACCAAGCTAAAAATACTTTCAGAAATAGAGCGAAGTATTAATAGCCTTAAAATACAAAGAGCACATATAAATTGGAAAGAAAAATATTAAATAATGGACAAGATCATATAATACACAGAAGAGAACCATAGCCATAAAAATAATCACTAACTTCACTGGTGATCAAATAAATAAAAATTAAAACAACAAGAGTTTCTTAAGTAAATCAGTATAATTTTTAATAATATTCAGTGCTCAAGGGTATGCAGCAAAAAGCACATTCTTCCACTGCTGTTAGAAGCATGAATTGACATAAACATTCTGGAAAGCAATTTGGATGTATGAGTGAAGTCTTTAAAATGTCGACATCTTAACCACTTTTTTCTTAGTATCTGTTTTGTAAAAATTTATCCAAAGCAAGGACCATAAATTCCAAGACTGAATTCTGAATTCAGTAAATGAATTCCACATAATGAAAGAGTAATCACTACCATTTACCATAATGATACTGATAGTGATTTAGTACCTACTGTGAACTGGGTTCTATGAAAATGCTATTACTGATAGGGGATGGGGACAGAGAAATTCTAGGCAGAAAGGGCAGCGAAACCCCACCCTCAGTCGCAAAGCCTGAAACGGAGGCCCAAAGTGAGAACTTCTATCCCCGTTTACCCACTCAAATGTTGCCTTTTCCTAAACCACCCATGGCCCCGCCCTGCCCTATCCTGTGCTTATAAAATCCCGACTCAGCCAGTAAATGGGACTACAGTTGGACATAGAGGGAAGCAGCTTGACTTCAGAGGGACAGTTTGACAGCGTAACTTCGGAGAAGAATCTGGCTGGAGATGGTCAGACTTCAGGGGACAATTACTACCCGCCCTGTGCCCTTTTCAGCTTCTCTTCCCACTGAGAGCCACTTTCATTGGCAATAAAATTCCCCACAGTTATCAACCTTCAATTCATTCATGTGACCTCATTTTTCCTGGACACCAGACCAGAGCTTGGGAGCCATGACTGTGGATACAAAAAGGCTGTCACATTGGCCCTTTGCCCTCACTGGCAGAGGGCAGTCACCTCATGCAAAAGGGTGAAGGGCCCATTGAGCTGTTAACACTTGAGCTATCCACAGATGGCAGAGCTCAAAGAGCACTGCAACACACTCTCTGGGGTTTCAGGGGGTCATAGGCACCCCCACCTAGATGCTGCACAGGGACCACACAGAGTTTGCTACTGCTGGTGCCCAAAAGCAGCTGACTGGATCCCATATTCGCTTGCCTACCAGCTTCCTCCCACAAGGGGTTGAGCATGGTGAGTCGAGTAAATCGAGTTTGTTCCTGCCAGCACCCAAAAGCACTCGCTCTGCTTCCAGCACTCATTTGCTCACACACTCCCTCCCGCAAGGGGTAGACAGGGCCGGGCTGAGTAAATGAGGCACCCCTGTCCTGAGTTCCTTGAAGGTGTCAAGAAAATACCCTGCTTCATTACCATAATAATTCTGATATTTAAATAATTTAAGGCCAGCATTATCTCTATTTCATAAATGGAGAAACTGAATAGTATAAAGTTACAAATCTATAAAAAGTTATATTCAGAGCTGAAACTTGCATAGGTCTGACTTCAAAGTTTGTGCTCTTTCCACTGTTTTTCTGCTCACTCATAATTATATCCACTTATAAGACCAAAAAAAATGGAAGAAACCTAAGTGACCAATGATGAAATATTACGTAAATATTCAAAGTATATTTAAAGTAAACTTCAGAAACTTAAGATAAGTTCAAGGTAAAATATAAGAATATTACAAAATTAAATTACAGAAACACATATGCAATATAGTATTATGAACATGTATGGGCATGTACACCTAGGAAAGGTAATGAAAAAAAATGAACCAAAATGTTATCTGTGGTTGTATGAAGTAATGGAACAAATGAATATTTCATTTTTCCCTTATAGTGTCTATATTTTTCAAATGTATTAAAATAAGTATTTATTTAAAAGTCATAATAAAGTTATCTTTTTAAAGAAAGAGCAAATAAACAACTTAGCTAATGTTACACCTAGCAAGAAACTGAACACAAATTATATATTTTAAGTAGATTTGATTCTTCCCAAAATACTCAGTAAAGAAGAGTTCATGTTATCCAATGAATTGATTATAGTTTTCCTTTGTGATCATTTATTGCAGGAAAAATAAGCAGACTATTAGGAGGTAAATAAGAACGTTGTACATACTATGATTTGCAATGATACTGTTAAGTTTGAATAAGTAGTTCCTCCATTTCCATTATTGATTCTGAGAACAAATTTATATTAAATGATCACTCAAACCATCAACATAAATACAATACAATGTAATGTCAAAATTAAATGAACTTGCAGTCATTTAAGAGGCTCATCATTATTTTTAAATAAGATATTCTTCTACAACTTTTATTTATAGCATCTCTGTCTAGAACATGAAAAATTTAAGGAGAAAAACTACCTATATTAGTTTAAAATTATAGAAGTATATAAGAAATAAACTGTCCAAACTTCCAATTTCATGGTCATAATGCATTTAATGAGATCATATTTTATTGCTAATAAAATTTAGATTAATCTTGAAATTTATAGATGAAGATAATAGATGCTTAAAAAGCTCATATTTTGTTATTTAAAAATCTTAAATATTCTAGTAATATTAAATATTGAAAGCAATAAGTCTATCAATAAATAAGCAGTAAGAGGAAAAAGAGTTATTAGATTTGATATTTGTGATGACAGGTTAAGATCAGGAAGAGAAGTAGACAGGGAGCACTGCCTGCAATTGAAGCATCTCTGAATTAAATTAAAATACCATATGTTTAACCATCACACTTTCATTGTAATATGAAACTTAGCACTACAATTAACTGACATGGGTGACAGATGATGAGACTGAACTATTTTTCCTTAAAGTGACAAGTAAAATAATAACCTACCCTTACTAGGTTTTATTTTTAGCAGTGATTAATTCAATTAATACATATGTTGTCAAATGCCAATGGGATACACTCTTTTCCAAGCAACAGACCTACTCATAATTTTTTTCATTCAAGCGAAACTTAACTCTTCTAAAACACATCCAAGAAAAGTTATTTTTATTTATCATATTTCATGGTCCAGTTCTCTTATTTCACAAGTACTGAAACTGAGTCCCAGATTCCAAAACTTTGAAACATAAGTAATTCATCAAATGTAAAAATCATTATTTATATTGCTGCACCACCATTTTAGGTAGCACTGAGGGGGAAAAAAACTGTAATTGTTGTACGATGTCATTAGGATAAATCCCAAATTCAGTGATTGTAAAATGTATTAAGACTGTGTGTCTTAGGAGCAAGTCGTGAACAGTTAATTTTAATGAATTTTAAAAGTTCATCAAAAAATGTAACTTAAAGGGCTATAAAACATAGTGTTCAGTAGCACGATGAAGCAACTATAGTTCAAAATTATTGCATATTTCATAATAGCTACAAGAGAAGATTTTGAATATTCCCAAGACAAAGAAATGATAGGTGTTTCAGTTGATATATATCCCAATTACTGAGATTTAATCATTACATATTGTATGATTCTATCAAAATATCACATATACCCCATAAATATGTACAACTTTTATGTATCCATAAAAATTAAAAATAAAAAAAACCTTTAAAACAGAAATGAACAGGCCAGGCGCGGTGGCTCATGCCTGTAATCCCAGCACTTTGGGAGGCTGAGGTGGGCAGACTGCCTGAGGACAGGAGTTCCTGACCAGTCTGATCAACATGGAAAAACCCTGTCTCTACTAAAAACACAAAAAGTAGCAGGGCTTGGTGGTGCATGCCTATAGTCCCAGCTATTCGGGAGGCTGAGGCAGGAGAATTACTTCAACTCGGGAGGTGGAGGTTGCAGTGAGCCAAGGTTGCACCACCGCACTCCAGCCTGGGTGACAGAGAGTGAAACTCGATCTCAAAAAAAAAAAGAAAGAAAAGAAAAGAAAAGGAGAAAGAAATAAACAGCAGAAGTAAGATCTTGTAATTGGCATAACTACAGATAAGTCAGCAATTAATATTCAATAGAATATCCTAGCACTTTAAGAGAAGAGGCTGAATTATTGTCAGATTAAACTACTAAACATTCTTAAAAAAGCTTTTTAAAATAAAACAAGATATATAACAAAAAATAATCTTGGCTTATAAGTAACTAAGAAGTTAATCCTTAATTATAACTCTAAAGAACAATAAATACTAAACCATTTAAAAGTATGAGAAACATTTTAAAAATCATGAAAGTATCACCCTTTTTACATGTAAGGAAACATAAGACAACCAGAACACTATGATCATTAATTCTTTGTTAGATTTTTAAACTTAAAGATATAATTATTGGACAAAGTTAGAATATTTCCATTTACAAATATTTCTTAGGCAAATACCATCTGCCAGACACTGCTATGAGAACTAAAGATACAGAAGAGAATGAAGCAGACAAAATCCCCTGCCCAAATGAAGCCTACCTTCCACTGGGGAAGACAAATAATAAAAAACATTCACAAGTGAAATATATAGTGTATTAGTGATAAATGCTAAGGAGAAAAATAAAGCGGGAGAAGGAAGATTTCTGCTATACTGACTCTGCCATTCCACCAAGAACATAAATTCTTAATCCTAAAATCCTTAAAATGATATTTTTAAAATAATCAGGACTTTGTCAGGCTAAAAAAGAGAAGAAAAGGCATTTTAATAGCTACACATTTTCTGAGACTATTACCCAATGTTAAAATAAAGGCTTTCAGGTTCTGAACAGAACAAACAGTCCAATCTACTAGCCCAGACATTGCAGGCTTCTAAATAAGCATCCTGATGACAGAATGCAATCGCAGTGATGGGTGGCAGACAGCGGATCATTTAGAAAACTCAGGATATGGACGGGCGCGGTGGCTCACAGCTGTGATCCCAACACTTTGAGAGGCCGGGTCGGGCAGATCACGAGGTCAAGAGATCGAGACCATCCTGGCCAAAATGGCAGAACCCTGTCTCTACTAAAATACAAGAAATTAGCCAGGCGTGGTGGCGGGCGCATATAGTCCCAGCTACTTGAGAGGCTGAGGCAGAAGAATCGCGTGAACCCGGGAGGCAGAGGTTGCAGTGAACTGAGATCACGCCACTGCACTCCAGCCTGGCAACAAAGCAAGACTCCGGCTCAAAAAAAAAAAAAAAAAAAAAAAGTAAACTCAGGATGTATAGACAAACTATGCCTATCTAACTTGTGGAAAATTCACCAAAAAAGGAACAGGGTAAAGCTGGGAATTGTGGATACAAAATCAGGGAAATCTGGAAGCAGAAACAGAGTAGAGTTGGATCCCAGGGAATATGGCAAAGACCTTCCTCCTACATGAGAATACATGAGAATATGGAGGCAAATCCCTATCTTTTTCCTACATATGAGTATTATACAAAAATACCACATTCCTTGGGAACAAAGAACAAGAGTACAATAATATAATGCTACCAATGGTAAAACTCCCTCACCACAATCTTAAATTCTTGTTACAGAGTAGCAGAGAATAGAACCTGGAGCTATCTCAAACATTAGAGGCGCAGGGGCTGTGTTCCTGCTACCTGCCTTGGAAAGTTTTAGCATAAGGATCAACTTCAAAACTAAATTAAGAAGTATAAACTCACTTTGGCTTTGCTGCTTCTCCAATATTCCCCCATAAACACATATAAGTTGCTAACAAGCAGTGCAAATTTTCTCATTGACATTCTGCTGTCTGATAAAGTAGAATATCTAATTGTTAAATAAACATATTTTCCCCAGAATTCAATATAGCATTTTCATTAAAAAATGTTTCAACTACAAACGATAAAAATAGCTTTCTTAAGTTTGCCCTATGATTAAAAAAAGAAAAAAAAAACCTATTTACTTATCACGTCCCAGAGCTGAGCAATGTTCGCCCAGGTGCAGCCTCACTGAGATCTTGCCATAAAGAGTAAGGAAGACAGGAGGCAGGATGCAGCCACCATCACTAGTAAGCTTTAATCACTTTAGTCTTTGGCTACCTTTTCATCTCTGAGCAAATAAAGCATATATACCAAGGAAAGTATTATTAAGTAATGATTGTCTGGAGAGAGGCTAGGGAAGTCCAGAGATGACAAAAAGTAAAAGAAAGAAAAAGTCCCTGAATGTAAAGTTACAAGCATAGTTTATACTGTGTAACTAACAAGAAAAGTAATCAAACTACCAAAATGTTATCACTGCCTTCAAGAAGATAACCTCAAAGTGAGATAAGAAAACAGTCATTCTTACAGAATGTGCCATATCTCATGTACTCTAATAACTTTCTGGATATTATTTATTTTAAGCTATTATAGTTCTATGATATGAATAGAGTATTCTTACTGTTTTATTAAGTGAAGAAAAAAATCTCTTGGGCCAGGCACGATGGCTCATGCCTGTAATTCCAGCACTTCTGGAGGCTGAGGCTGGCAAATCACTTGAGGTCAGGAGTTCGAGACCAGCCTGTTCAACATGGTGAAACCCCGTCTCTACTAAAAATACAAAAAATAAGCTGGGCATGGTGGCGCGCACCTGTAATCCCAGCTACTCGGGAGGCTGAGGCAGGAGAATCGCTTGAACCCAGGAGGCAGAGGTTGCAGTGAGCCAAGATCATGCCACTGTACTCTAGCCTGGGTGATAGAGCAAGACTCCATCTCAAGAAAAAAAAAAGAAGGGGGAGCGGAGCAAGATGGCCGAATAGGAACAGCTCCAGTCTCCAACTCCCAGCGCGAGCGACACAGAAGACCGGTGATTTCGGCATTTTCAACTGAGGTACTGGGTTCATCTCACTGGGGAGTGCCGGACAATCGGTGCTGGTCAGCTGCTGCAGCCCGACCAGCGAGAGCTGAAGCAGAGCGAGGCATTGCCTCACCTGGGAAGCACAAGGGGGAAGGGAATCCCTTTTCCTGGCCAGGGGAACTGAGACACACAACACCTGGAAAATCGGGTAACTCCCACCCCAATAGTGCGCTTTAAGCAAACAGGCACACCAGGAGATCGTATCCCACACCTGGCCGGGAGGGCCCCACACCCACGGAGCCTCCCTCATTGCTAGCACAGCAGTCTGTGATCTACCGGCAAGGCAGCAGCGAGGCTGGGGGAGGGGCGCCCGCCATTGCTGAGGCTTAAGTAGGTAAACAAAGCTGCTGGGAAGCTCGAACTGGGTGGAGCTCACAGCAGCTCCAGGAAACCTGCCTGTCTCTGTAGACTCCACCTCTGGGGACAGGGCACAGTAAACAATAACAAACATAGCAGAAACCTCTGCAGACGCAAACGAATCTGTCTGACAGCTTTGAAGAGAGCAGTGGATCTCCCAACACGGAGGTTGAGATCTGAGAAGGGACAGACTCCCTGCTCAAGTGGGTCCCTGACCCCTGAGTAGCCTAACTGGGAGACATCCCCCACTAGGGGCAGTCTGACACCCCACACCTCACAGGGTGGAGTACACCCCTGAGAGGAAGCTTCCAAAGCAAGAATCAGACAGGTACACTCGCTGTTCAGAAATATTCTATCTTCTGCAGCCTCTGCTGCTGATACCCAGGCAAACAGGGTCTGGAGTGGACCTCAAGCAATCTCCAGCAGACCTACAGCTGAGGGTCCTGACTGTTAGAAGGAAAACTATCAAACAGGAAGGACACCTACACCAAAACCCCATCAGTACATCACCATCATCAAAGACCAGAGGCAGATAAAACCACAAAGATGGGGAAAAAGCAGGGCAGAAAAGCTGGAAATTCAAAAAATAAGAGCGCATCTCCCCCGGCAAAGGAGCGAAGCTCATCGCCAGCAACGGATCAAAGCTGGACGGAGAATGACTTTGACGAGATGAGAGAAGGCGGCTTCAGTCCATCAAATTTCTCAGAGCTAAAGGAGGAATTACGTACCCAGCGCAAAGAAACTAAAAATCTTGAAAAAAAAGTGGAAGAATTGATGGCTAGAGTAATTAATGCAGAGAAGGTCATAAACGAAATGAAAGAGATGAAAACCATGACACGAGAACGTGACAAATGCACAAGCTTCAGTAACCGACTCGATCAACTGGAAGAAAGAGTATCAGCGATTGAGGATCAAATGAATGAAATGAAGCGAGAAGAGAAACCAAAAGAAAAAAGAAGAAAAAGAAATGAACAAAGCCTGCAAGAAGTATGGGATTATGTAAAAAGACCAAATCTACGTCTGATTGGGGTGCCTGAAAGTGAGGGGGAAAATGGAACCAAGTTGGAAAACACTCTTCAGGATATCATCCAGGAGAACTTCCCCAACCTAGTAGGGCAGGCCAACATTCAAATCCAGGAAATACAGAGAACGCCACAAAGATACTCCTCGAGAAGAGCAACTCCAAGACACATAATTGCCAGATTCACCAAAGTTGAAATGAAGGAAAAAATCTTAAGGGCAGCCAGAGAGAAAGGTCGGGTTACCCACAAAGGGAAGCCCATCAGACTCACAGCAGATCTCTCGGCAGAAACTCTACAAGCCAGAAGAGAGTGGGGGCCAATATTCAACATTCTTAAAGAAAAGAATTTTCAACCCAGAATTTCATATCCAGCCAAACTCAGTTTCATAAGTGAAGGAGAAATAAAATCCTTTACAGATAAGCAAATGCTTAGAGATTTTGTCACCACTAGGCCTGCCTTACAAGAGACCCTGAAGGAAGCACTAAACATGGAAAGGAACAACCGGTACCAGCCATTGCAAAAACATGCCAAAATGTAAAGACCATCGAGGCTAGGAAGAAACTGCATCAACTAACGAGCAAAATAACCAGTTAATATCATAATGGCAGGATCAAGTTCACACATAACAATCTTAACCTTAAATGTAAATGGACTAAATGCTCCAATTAAAAGACACAGACTGGCAAACTGGATAAAGAGTCAAGACCCATCAGTCTGCTGTATTCAGGAGACCCATCTCACACGCAGAGACATACATAGGCTCAAAATAAAGGGATGGAGGAAGATTTACCAAGCAAATGGAGAACAAAAAAAAGCGGGGGTTGCAATACTAGTCTCTGATAAAACAGACTTTAAACCATCAAAGATCAAAAGAGACAAAGAAGGCCATTACATAATGGTAAAGGGATCAATTCAACAGGAAGAGCTAACTATCCTAAATATATATGCACCCAATACAGAAGCACCCAGATTCATAAAGCAAGTCCTTACAGACTTACAAAGAGACTTAGACTCCCATACAATAATAATGGGAGACTTCAACACTCCACTGTCAACATTAGACAGATCAACGAGACAGAAAGTGAACAAGGATATCCAGGAATTGAACTCATCTCTGCAGCAAGCAGACCTAATAGACATCTATAGAACTCTCCACCCCAAATCAACAGAATATACATTCTTCTCAGCACCACTTCACACTCATTCCAAAATTGACCACGTAATTGGAAGTAAAGCACTCCTCAGCAAATGTACAAGAACAAAAATTATAACAAACGGTCTCTCAGACCACAGTGCAATCAAACTAGAACTCAGGACTAAGAAACTCAATCAAAACCGCTCAACTACATGGAAACTGAACAATCTGCTCCTGAATGACTACTGGGTACATCACGAAATGAAGGCAGAAATAAAGATGTTCTTTGAAACAAATGAGAACAAAGATACAACATACCAGAATCTCTGGGACACATTTAAAGCAGTGTGTAGAGGGAAATTTATAGCACTAAATGCCCACAAGAGAAAGCAGGAAAGATCTAAAACTGACACTCTAACATCGCAATTAAAAGAACTAGAGAAGCAAGAGCAAACACATTCGAAAGCTAGCAGAAGGCTAGAAATAACTAAGATCAGAGCAGAACTGAAGGAGATAGAGACACAAAAAACCCTCCAAAAAATCAATGAATCCAGGAGTTGGTTTTTTGAAAAGATCAACAAAATTGACAGACCACTAGCAAGACTAATAAAGAAGAAAAGAGAGAAGAATCAAATCGACGCAATTAAAAATGAAAAAGGGGATATCACCACCGACCCCACAGAAATACAAACTACCATCAGAGAATACTATAAACACCTCTACGCAAATAAACTGGAAAATCTAGAAGAAATGGATAATTTCCTGGACACTTACACTCTTCCAAGACTAAACCAGGAAGAAGTTGAATCCCTGAATAGACCAATAGCAGGCTCTGAAATTGAGGCAATAATTAATAGCCTACCAACCAAAAAATGTCCAGGACCAGATGGATTCACAGCTGAATTCTACCAGAGGTACAAGGAGGAGCTGGTACCATTCCTTTTGAAACTATTCCAATCAATAGAAAAAGAGGGAATCCTCCCTAACTCATTTTATGAGGCCAACATCATCCTGATACCAAAGCCTGGCAGAGACACAACAAAAAAAGAGAATTTTAGACCAATATCCCTGATGAACATTGATGTAAAAATCCTCAATAAAATACTGGCAAACCGGATTCAGCAACACATCAAAAAGCTTATCCACCATGATCAAGTGGGCTTCATCCCTGGGATGCAGGGCTGGTTCAACATTCGCAAATCAATAAACATAATCCAGCATATAAACAGAACCAAAGACAAGAACCACATGATTATCTCAATAGATGCAGAAAAGGCTTTTGACAAAATTCAACAGCCCTTCATGCTAAAAACGCTCAATAAATTCGGTATTGATGGAACGTACCTCAAAATAATAAGAGCTATTTATGACAAACCCACAGCCAATATCATACTGAATGGGCAAAAACTGGAAAAATTCCCGTTGAAAACTGGCACAAGACAGGGATGCCCTCTCTCACCACTCCTATTCAACATAGTGTTGGAAGTTCTGGCTAGGGCAATTAGGTAAGAGAAAGAAATCAAGGGTATTCAGTTAGGAAAAGAAGAAGTCAAACTGTCCCTGTTTGCAGATGACATGATTGTATATTTAGAAAACCCCATTGTCTCAGCCCAAAATCTCCTTAAGCTGATAAGCAACTTCAGCAAAGTCTCAGGATACAAAATTAATGTGCAAAAATCACAAGCATTCTTATACACCAGTAACAGACAAACAGAGAGCCAAATCAGGAATGAACTTCCATTCACAATTGCTTCAAAGAGAATAAAATACCTAGGAATCCAACTTACAAGGGATGTAAAGGACCTCTTCAAGGAGAACTACAAACCACTGCTCAGTGAAATAAAAGAGGACACAAACAAATGGAAGAACATACCATGCTCATGGATAGGAAGAATCAATATCGTGAAAATGGCCATACTGCCCAAGGTAATTTATAGATTCAATGCCATCCCCCATCAAGCTACCAATGAGTTTCTTCACAGAATTCGAAAAAACTGCTTTAAAGTTCATATGGAACCAAAAAAGAGCCCGCATCTCCAATACAATCCTAAGTCAAAAGAACAAAGCTGGAGGCATCACGCTACCTGACTTCAAACGATACTACAAGGCTACAGTAACCAAAACAGCATGGTATTGGTACCAAAACAGAGATATAGACCAATGGAACAGAACAGAGTCCTCAGAAATAATACCACACATCTACAGCCATCTGATTTTGACAAACCTGAGAGAAACAAGAAATGGGGAAAGGATTCCCTATTTAATAAATGGTGCTGGGAAAATTGGCTAGCCATAAGTAGAAAGCTGAAACTGGATCCTTTCCTTACTCCTTATACGAAAATTAATTCAAGATGGATTAGAGACTTAAATGTTAGACCTAATACCATAAAAACCCTAGAGGAAAACCTAGGTAGTACCATTCAGGACATAGGCATGGGCAAAGACTTCATGTCTAAAACACCAAAAGCAATGGCAGCAAAAGCTAAAATTGACAAATGGGATCTAATTAAACTAAAGAGCTTCTGCACAGCAAAAGAAACTACCATCAGAGTGAACAGGCAACCTACAGAATGGGAGAAAATTTTTGCAATCTACTCATCTGACAAAGGGCTAATATCCAGAACCTACAAAGAACTCAAACAAATTTACAAGAAAAAAACAAACAACCCCATCA